>NC_048314.1:2549939-2687031 GCF_013100865.1 Trachemys scripta elegans
TTTGTATCCGCATCCAATCCACTATCTGCAAACATGATCCACGGATGCAGATATAAAGCAGATATCCTCAGATTTGCAGGGCTCTAGATATAAAATTTGGATCTGCATCCATCCATGATCCAAACGTGGTCCATGGATACCCGCAGATTTGCAGGGCTCTAGTAGGGCCATCTTTTGCTTGGATAGTACCTAGCACAATGGGGCCTGGGTCAAGGACTATGGCTTCTAAGCACAATGGTAATACAAATAATAAACACAGGAGGAAATAGCAGGTATCTTTTGCAATCTGGGGTAAAATTTTCAGAAGTAACTAAGGGCCAGAATTTAAAGGCATTTAGGCACCTAACTCCCATTGAAATCAGTGGCAGTTAGGCATCTAAATACCTTTGAAAATCTGGCCCTAAATGACATCAGAACCTAAGTTCCATTTTCAGAAGTGACTTAGGTACTAGGACTCTACGGGTACATCCACACTGCAAAGAAAAACCCGCAGCACTGAGTCTCAGAGCCTGGGACAACTGACTCGGGCTCATGGGGCTTGGTAGACACTCAGGCGCAGGCTGGAGCCTGGATGACAAGGTCCCTTCCCGCCCCCTCGCTGGGTTCAGAGTGGGGGCTCCAGCCTGAGCTGGAATGTCTACACTGGCATTTTTAGCCCTGTCGCCCAAGCCAGTTGACCCAGGCTCTGAGACTCAGCACCCGCGAGTTTTTCTTTGCAGTGTCGACATACCCTTAGTCTCACTAAAAACCACCCGTGAAATTTGGCACTGAACATCTTATCTCATGGCTCTAGTTAGTACAAACGGGGCCTGCTACACAACACATGGGGAAAGGACTAAAGCGAGAGCCACTTGTGTTTCATTCATGCCCCATTAGATAGAAAAGAACAATTCTGAACATCACATACGCAATGTACACCCTCAATATATCAGTGTCTCACTGCACATCAACCTGCATCTACAAACGTTGCTCTATTATTCTGAAAAATATCAGGAGAAGTTTTTAAAAAACACAATTCCCCATCAGAACCCCCAACAAGAGACTCTGAAGTAAACGGGCCAGGTCTAACAGTTTTCAATATTATGAAGTGGGGGCGGGGGGTTGACATCATCCAGCACTCCCCAGGGTATTTTGTGCCGCATTTTGTGCACCTTTTCACTTTAATTTATTACTAATCGCTCTAAAGGGGCTGCATCTGCCTCCAGCCCAATCCCTGGTTCTGCATCTTGCTGTGGGTTTTATTCCTTCATCCAGATGACCAAATCAGGGCATCAGCAGCGGTAGAAAGGAAATAAACCTATGACTGACTGTTGTGAGGCCGAAGGTTGTTAAGAGGAGTCTACTACTGAGTAGCTCTCTGCTGCCCCACATTGGCCTGTCTAACTACTGGGGACAGGGGACTGTCCTTTCCTGTTCTCTGGAGCTGCCTGTCCTTTTCCTTCAGCCTTTCCCCCAGTGACCTATTTATTACTGAGGGTCCTTCTTCTGTTCCGCTGAGCGTGTCTGAGGAGACTCACAGAAGATGAGGCTCACACAGAGAGGGAGCGGGCCCGGGACAGACAGCAGGTGTCAGAGTTCCATCTCTCATGCTAAGGCACCCCATGCCTCCTGCCACAGTCAGAGGATGGGCAAGGTAGAGAACCAGGGATGGGAAGCTGTAACCAAAGATGAACCATTACTGGACAGAATGAAAGCTGATGGCAGAACTCCTATAAGGGTATCAGATTCACTCCCATGCGTTCTATTACAACTCCAGCACTAGGTGTCAGGGACACTGGGACCCACCATGAATGCCTCATTGGGGTTAAGCTATGCAGAGGCTAATAGGAGGCTGGAAACTATTTATCTATTACATCTAAAAAAAACCCTACATTAAAGAATGTTACGGTTGCAAAGTCCAGCCCTCCAAAGTTAGAAATACTAGACTCAAGCTTGCACAGGCAGACTTTATTTGCCCCCATCCATAGGCATTATGGTACAGTCTGTAATTACACAATCACATACTATTTTTCCACAGCAACTGAAAACAGGGTCTGAAATGGAAAATGTCAAGCAACCTGAACTATAATCATTCCTACCTGAGCCACTTGTAATTAATAACTTCAGGGCAACAAGAAATTGCAGAAAGTACTCTTGTTTAAAGACACCGACAGTTTCCCAATTCATTTTCACTAAAAAACAAAACCACGTCCAAACAACCCCCAGCATTAAAAAGCATCTCCAGAACGTAAGAATTCATATCTGTACCCATGCCCCTCTTTCGGCCCTCGTTCCCCTTTTGTCAGCCATGGAGACAGAACACCTATCAAGGAGAACACTCCCAACTCTCTCAAACGCTGCATGTCACAAGCATCACCTAAATCACCTGTGCAAATGCAACTGCCGTATTGTTATCCCAGCCCACCTGAAAGCTTGTGATATCCATCACTCACTAGAGAAGGAAATGACAGGAATGTTCTGTGCGGGTCTTGAGCTGCTTTAACCCACACAGCTCCACAGGCTTCAATGGAGCTCCACTGATGCATTGGCCATCAGCGTCATTCAGTATGCCAGTGTCATCCAGCTCCGACGGGCCCAGAGCACAATGTACACAAGATAAATGATCACAGCTGAGTCTCTTCATTCTCCTTCCCTTAAACCTTATACCAGAACTTCAGCTGTGAACTGCAGCCTCAACAAGCCTGTGAACAGCTCACATGGATTTCCCTTGATATAAGTATAAATATCTTTCATACGAGGTCTGCAATTCTTCCCCCACCTTAGGGTCCCTGCCTCCGGTCAAAAAAATACCATAGAAAAGGGAAATCTGAAAACGTGAGACCACTGCCTTAGATATTCCCTGAGAGATTCCAGCTCCTGTGTGACCCTCAGGACAGCCAAGCAGCCTATGGAACCAGTGTCATCCCTTTTCATTTTACACTCACAAGGGCTCCTTTAAAATTCCCCTCAGTATACATGCCAGTCCACTAATCATGCAGTAACTGCTCATAATGTTATTACAATCCTTGCTTGTGATCATTCTGCCATTAAGATAAGTTAGTGCTGACCTCTCCCTTATGGGGGCACATTGACAAGAGGCAGTTGGAGGATTCTAGTGGGCAGCCTTTCAAATATTAATTACAAAGTCAATGTGAATATATGGGGAATCCGTCCTCTCTACTAAACTTGTTCTCTTGCCACTGAAGCAAACAGAGAATGTTTCAGGCAGTCAGATCATTGCTGCTTTCTGAGGCAATGAGAAAAACTCTACATTAAAAAATAACCCACCATGATGAAAATAAAAGGGACTGAAAAAAGAAGACCCGAATCTCATCTCTGCCAAGGAAGGGGGCAGAGCCCCATTCTAATCCAGGGACAAGCTTTCAGAACAAGGGGGGAATGAACACTTGGCAATGATGGTGAAGGTACAAATCAGAAAAATATTAGGGAAAAACAGAAGCCATGGAGTGGAGGTAAGGAAATCTATAGCACCTCCTAATGGAAAACTACCATGTAGAAATAAACTCACGCTGCTATCCACTCACAGTCCTCCCTCTAACCCACGGCTAACTAACGGATCATCCCTGTGATTAGCATAATAAGCATAATAATTAGATCTATTGGAAATAAAACAGTGGCAGCTGGTTTATGATTATTTTTAATTACCAATTCCTGTCCTGCATTGGGACAGTCTCTCCCTGCTGAGAGGGACAGCTCCCAACCGTCTTCATTCCTGGTGGCCTCTCATCGTAACAAGTTGGGGACTGTCAACACCATCCATTAAATTCCTCCATAAAGCAGCATCTGCTGCATCACTACAAAACGTACACATTAAACACTCTTTAGAATCGCATGGGCTGATCTTTAGTGCAAAACAGCAGAGCAATACAGGGCTACAGTTTTTCCTGGGGATAGGTGTTATTAAAACCCAGGAACAGCACGGAAAAACTCATTTTAACATTTAGATCTCAGATGTTCATAGGGAACTGTCAAGGTGACTTTAATCCAAAGTGATACATCTGTCTCCAACCCCTACATGTGTAGTACACTGAATATTTTTACACTTAATGTCGCACTTGGCAATTCTCCAGCCGTGTGTACATTTGCATGTACAATCCGTGCTTGTTTGAACACACATATTGTCTATTAAATGGCTACATCACCTATTTGAATACATAAATCCAATTTACACATGCAAATAAAGCCCTATTTGAGTAGGCATCTGTCATAAAAGTAAATCAGCGGCCATAAACCAAGCTTCAGGATTGCAAAACAATATCAGCTCCGTCAGTGTGATTCTGCATCCGGCCTGGCATGCAGGCTTCACAGGGAAGGAGCGAAGGGTTTAAGATGCCCAAAGCCTGCTCTGTTATGTCACAGTACACTAATGGGCCTGACCTGCACACCTAGCCTTTCAGGACAGATGAAAAGCCAAAGACATGGAATTCTTACTATGATCAAACCAGAAAATCCAAACCATTCGCAGCCTCTTATCAGAAACTGTTAAGATTGTGAGGGAAGATTAGGCCTCGTGTCACATAGGGCTATGTCCACGCTACAAAGTTTGGCTGACGCAAATTATGTCGGCATACGGCTGGCGAGGTTTGTGTCGGTGCCACGCGTACGCACCAGGGACACTTGTGTCAGCGTAGCACTGGAATAAAGCCTAGTGTGCCAGGGGTAAGTATCCCCGTGTGCCTCGCACCGCTGTCCTTCGCAATCTCCTAAATGGGCATTTTCGCAGTACACTGTGGCATAGGATCAAGTCACCTAGGGATTTCTCTCAGAGTTAGGGGGTCAAGTTCTTATCATGGCACCTTCTACATCCCACAATACAATTCATAGCCCAATTTTTGCACCTGTGAGGCACTTTTCAGAGTCTGAAGCATGGAGCCTGCCGAGCCGAGCACAGTTCTTTTGTGCTTTGCTAATACAGCATGCATGATTCTCCACTATTTGCACCATTTGAGGCAGTACGGCTATGATCGGGATTGTGATGAGGAGCGTATGGAGATGTTTGAGCACAATAACTGGAGGCTTATGGACATAGTGAACAATAATGCCAGGCTGCTGCTGGCTTTCCTGGAGCAGCTCCACGTGGTGGTGCACCATTTCTGGGCCCAAGAAATGAACACCAATTGGTGGGATTGCATCATAATGAAGGCTTGGGACAACGAGGAGGGGCTGCAAAACTTTCAGATGTGAAAGGCCACATTCCTGCCCTCCAATGCAGAGACACCAGAATCAGACCGGCATCAACAGTGGAGAAGTGGGCGGCGATCACACTACCGAAATTTGCAAAACCAAATTGCTACCAACCAGTCAGTTCAAAAACATTTTGGATTTGGAAAATCCACAACGGGAGCTGTTGTGATGGTGGAAGGCCATTAAACGTCGCCTGCTACACAGGGCTGTGACTCTTGGCAACGTACAGGAAACAGTGGATGGATTTGGGGTTCCCAAATTGCAGTGGAGCAATAGATGGCGCACACATCCCTATTTTGGCACCAGCCCACCTGGCCACAGAGCACATCAACAGGAAGGGGCACTTTTCTATGCTTAGCCAAGCTTTAGTGGATCACTAGAGATGCTTCACTGACATCAGAGTGGGTTCTGTAAGAGACGCCGTAGGATGCTCGCATTTAAAAAAAAAAAAAGGCTGCAAGCAGAGACATTTTTCCCCAACCAGCAGATTATCATTGGTGATGTTTAAAAGCCAACAGTGATTCTGGGGGATGCAGCCTACCCCTGAGGGGTAGCCATATGCTAGCCACCTCAGCAGTGCCAAGGAAAGAGTCAACTACCAGCCCAACAGGTGCAAAATGACTGTTGAATATGCTTTAGGTAGTTTGACGGGATGCTGGGATTGTTTATTCCCTATATTGGATCTCACTGAGAAAAAACATCCCAATGGTTATAGCTGCATGTTATGTACTACATAATACCTGTGAGGGAAGGGTGGGGAAAGCATGGACAGACAAGGTAGACCATCTGTCTGCTGTATCTGAACAGCCAGACACAAGGGCTACTAGAAGAGCCAACCGTGGAGCTATGCAGTTGAGGGAGGCTTTAAAGGAGCCTGTTAACAGTGGGTAACCGTAGAGATCTCTGTTATGTACAAGAAATAGCATCTGTCTTGTGTACTGTAGAATATATATTGCTATGGACTCTGTATTACTTGGTGTAAATTTACAAATGTGGCTGGGTCTTTGCCTCCCATTATGGATTCTGCAATGTGTGGTGTGAGTTAATAAAGATACTCTGACTTTCCAAAAATAGGGCTTTATTGTGTGCAAATCAGCAGTTATTAAAATTAAAGTGTAAACATACACATAAAGGTTACAAAATAAACTTTTACCAACACTATTAAGGGTGAACACAGCTTACAATCCCAAGTGAAAGCGGAAGAAAACATTTATGTCCATGCAATACAGTCCGTTGTGGCAACATTCCCTCCACTCCCTCCCCAATCTGTAGTTTTCACAGGTCAGTATATATGCAGCTACGGTTCCCCTTGCTGATGCCACCATGGAGTGGTAGGGGTAAGGATGTAGACCGCGGAGCCACATGGAATGTTGAGGGTGAAAGGAACAGTGACCACTGAGTTCTCCATGGGAGGCAAAGGCTTCTGAATCTGGGATCTTTGGACTTGTAGATCAACCTTGGTCTGCAACGTTTTCGTTTGTTGCCTGCCCAAAACTGTCAGGTCCTGGTACATTTCCCTCCAAGCCCTTTGATCACAGTGTGAGGCAACTGTGGCACAGAGGATCCCCTCACGGGACATATCCTCCTTAGTTGTCTTCTTTCTCATGATCAGGGTGAACCCCTCAAGGCCACCATGTCAGAAGCTGCTGATATAAACAGACAGATGCACCATTAGATTTACAGTCACAATGGAAAGAGAAAGAAAAGTCTCAAAACTCCCTTATTTCCACTAATACCCTTAATAAGAAACACTTATTGACAGTAGCTTTGGAGCATCTCTCTACAGCACTGCTCTCCAGTTCCACGCCTGGTGAGTGCGACCTGGCCGGAAGGAGAGAGGATGACTTGTTGCAGGTAGCTATAGAGTTGGCCCCCTCTCTAGGCACAAGGCAGTGGTACTGAATATTGGTGCTATTTTCCACAGGCAGTGGGGATTTGGGCTAATATCTCAATCCTGAGAGTAACAAAGGCCTGGAGAACACAGCTACTACTGGCACTCCCAAAGCCACTTGGGCCCATATGCTGCTAGCCTGTTTGCTGAAATGGTGCCTGCCGAATTCATCATGGAATGGCATGGGAAAGTGTCCTACCACAGAGGAAGAATCCCTAGAAACCTTTTGGAGAGGATTGCAGAGCACCCCCATGAAAGTTTCATCGAGATCACGCAAGAGGATAAAAGAGACGTCCCTGTTCTCATAAAGGGAGTACTTTGCATCTAATCCAGATCCCCCCCATCTAATCCAGAAATGAAAAATGGATGCTGATTTTACTGGCGTACTGGAACTGGTCTGATGTGCATTGTGTAACCAGACTGCTATACCACTTTTTTTAGAAACGATTCCCTAACCTTTTATCTTCTAACATTGTACCGGTAAAACAATGAAAAGCAGAGAGCTGTCTTAACTTGCGAATGAGCCTGGCACCATTTTTAAATTTGGAACAAAGGCGGGAGGAAGGGGAATGGGGCGGGAGATGAGGTTTGAGGGAAAGGAAAAGTTTTTTAAAAAGCATTTTAAGGAATAATTCAGGTACACACTTACCCGACCTCCCTTCCCCTTTGTCCGTGGGCTGGACTCCAGTCGCCTGCTGAGGGATTTCAAACAGTTCCTGGCTTGCAGCACGCTTACAGTCCCCCAAAATGTCTCCCGCTCCTCCTCTCTGCTGCTCATGGCAGGGGATCCATTTGGGGCTTCTCCAAGGGATCCAAAGTGATCTGTGGGGTGAGGGTGGGTCTCTGCCAGGCAGTTTGTTGTAAAAGCAGCAGATCTGTGGGGCAGCACCAGATCTATAGTTGCCCTCCCTGGTTTTGCGGTATCCTTTGTGAAGTTCCTTCACTTTCACGTCGCCTGCTTCTGACTCCGGTCATGTTCCTTTGCCTGCATCTCCCATGCAAGCTGCTCGCAAATGTCAAAGTTTCTATGGTGGGCTTGCCTCTTCTCCACACAGGCCCAGGCGATCCAATACTTCCTACCTACTCCAGGCAAGAGCATGTCTAGTAGCGTTCTGAGATGTGGATCTGGCTTGATTGGATGCACACAACAAAGGTGAATTGGTAGGTGTGCTAAGTGTGCTCACCAAGATGGGTAATTAGGAAAAAGCATTTCAAAAGCATAAGGGGTGGGAGGGCTTAGAGAGGGGAGTGGGCTTCTGGTCTCTGTGACCCCTGGGCAGTGGAGTTCCAAACTGTGAACAGAGCACTGTTAATGGGAGATGGGAATTGTGGGACAGGTGCTGGAGGACTGTGAGGGTTGACACAAGTAATGCAATGTCTATATTTATGCTGTGTCAACCTAAGTAGGTCGACTGTGGGTCTGCACTGCTCGGGGAGGTCATGTCACTGTAATGGGCCACCCACATCAACCAGAGACAAATCTGAGTATAGACACATGCACACAGAGGGATGCAAATAAACTTATGTCGACTTTACTTTGTATTGTAGACCAGACCTAGGTCTTGGAGCAGAGAGTCCCAAGCCACCAGGCTGCAGAGACAAGTTTCTCAGTGCATGCCAGCCACTTATGCTCTCCATTGATCCCACTAGGCATGTGATTAGAAAACTAGCCAAACTCATCTTCATTAAGTCTAGAGGCCTATGTGGAGTGGGGTATCTTAGGTGCATACAGGACTTTGTTTCCTGGGAGCCCAGCAAGCCCATTTTGATTACCACCATTCCTATTACAAACAAACCTTCTGCTAGATCAGATCTGCCTCACAAGATCATGAGGACGTCTTGTGCAACTGATCTACCTGTGTGTACCCAGAGTTCAAACTGCTGGCTGCATCCCTGGGAAAGATGTACTAAAGGAAAATTTTTCTCTCTTACTATACGTTTGTGCAACACACAACACAATGGAGCCCTGATCTCACTGAGGTCTCTAGGAGCTTCTGTAATACAAATAAATAATAATAAAGAAACCGACCAGGAGATTGATGTAACTAAACAGTCTAAAGGAGAGACACACCAGAATGCACTGGAAAACCTGGGCTGGGAATATTTTTCCATAAACTCACTTCCTTTGACTAACCCAGGGAATATCTCCATGCCAAATTTAAACTTTCTTTGTATTGGCTTAAGGGTATTTTTCTTTGAACTGTTTTTTGCTATTGAAAACAGCTGAACCATTTTTGCTCACGCTGTCCCAAAAATTTTAGTCTCGAGCTGAGACACAGGCTCGACAAATTTCAGCATAAAAGGTGAAAGTTTGAGAAAATTATAAGCAGAGCTAATAAAAATCATGATTTAAAAAACCCTAAAAATCTATTTATGATTTAAATCAAATTTTTTTATTTGCTTGGTGCTGATTATTTCCTTTCTTCCCATTTTATAGTCTTAATTTGCTAATATGGATGTTTTCTACTTACGTTCTTTAGTTCATTTCCTAATGGTTAGTAGAATTTCAGCTCTCTATGTGTAAGGCTTTATTAACACCCTTAGGATGAGGCAAATACAAACATAAAATTAATAAGCAAATAATATTGGCACTTTATTTGTAACCAACATCACCTTCCAATACTTTGAACTTCCGCAAGTGAAAAAGCTGAAATGCTTCAACCACGCTACACTCCTCCACCACAATTTGCAGCTTGAAGTCAATGGGACTGGTCCTCCTAAGGTGGTTCTGACACACCTACTTTTAGAAGTCTAAATATGGATTTAGGAGCCTAACTTTAGGCTCCTATTTTTGAAGATTTTGGCAAAGATCCAGACACAAAAAATTCACAATAACTTTGTTAATGTATTGAACGTTTAAATGAACTTTCATCCTCAGAACTGAAGCAATTTTGTTTTGAAGGTGCCAAAGATTTTATGCCACTAACAGAAAAGATCTTAATCAAAATGAAATTTTAGTCTCTGGTGCTGCAAACACTTATGCACATGCAGTTGCGTTGAAGTCAATGGGCCATCTTGTGACTACTTTTATGTACTTGTTTAAATGTTGGTGGCATGAGGACTTCCAATTTTCAATGTTTTGTTTTTTGCCTTTAGCAGTTTTGTGACATTCAAGTGAGATACCGGACCAGACGTAGCATTTTAGAAAAAACAGGATTTAGAATATAGTTCATAACAAATTTTAATCTAAAGTCACAAGCGCTGGTTTCCAACTTTCTCTGGGGGTGCTTAACGCCCGGCCCCACTTAGCCCCAGGCCCCACACCCACTCCACTCTTTCCCCCAAGCTCCCATCTTGCCTCTCCCCTTCCTGCCCTCTTCTCCACCCTATTCTGCCCCCTCCTCACTCCTCCCCCCCATGCCTCCTGTTTTAGAAAGCCTCAACCTGATTTAAATCAATGTGGTCTTTTTTAAGTCATGAGATTTAAATCATGACTTAAATCAGTGATTTAAATGGCCTTAATTTAAATTGTTCCACCTTGGTTATATAAGCAACAGAAAAAGGCAAAATTTATTCTTTTCGGTCTCATGTTGTTCTTCCTAGTTTCTGAAAGAGAAGTGCAATAAAACTTCACATGGAGAATTTTGAAAAAACAAATAAATAAACAAGTCCATTATCAACTACTTCCTCACACATTATAAAAGCAGGCAAACCACATGATCAAGCCATACCGCAGAATTACCTGACTCAAGTAGTAACAATAGACGGTTTGAGTTTTATAGTGAAACAAATGTTATTAACGACTAAGATACAACAAATGGCATTTTTACAGAGGGAATGCATGTGGATGGAAACATAGTTAATTTTTAAAATTACTTTTAACTTGGACGGGGGGGGGGAGGAAAGTCACATGATTGTATTTCACAAATAATCCCATTTCTCTGGGTTTCCAGTTTCACTGGAAACTTCAGGGAAGACTGCCTATGACAGGATTTAAAAAAAAATATTTCCCAGCTGATAAAACAAACGTATCCAACGAGCTATAAATGCATGAGAAAAATTTAAATAAGGGCTTGTCTATATGCAAATTGTACCTAAAGGTCTATTCGAATAGGAAATTACACCTCCAGCTCTAGTGTAGACATCCTCTTAGGAAGAATGCTGGATAGCTACTGAAGCACTGTACCAGTGACCTGGTGTGACATTACACATTTTGAACTCAACTACTACTATTGATGGGCTGTAAAAAAACCAACCCTTCCCTCCACTGAGCCAGTCTTACCTCTTCTGGAGCTTGCTGCAAGACCCACTTTTTCATGTAGGCATTTTCCTAATGGGTGAGTGGGCCTTGCCGGGCTCCTGAATGCTGAGGACACTCGGCTCTCTATTTCTGTTTTATCAGACCCATAGAGTGCAGTTCACTAGATTTCCCAGTCTCTGGCTGAGACTGAAGATTGGATGAGAGCCACCTGGCTGAGACCCAGACTAGATAAAGTTGTTGGACTGTAGCAAGCAACTGGAGGAGATGGTAGAGGTGGTATCTATTCCCCACAATTTTTGTAACCCAAGTTTTCTAGCTGGGGTTTCTGATGGATCCTCCAAGGCTTCAGCTACTGTGGCCAGGAGTGTTAATCTCTATCTATAGAGACACCAAGGGGTGCTGAGGTAATATCTTTGTCTGGACAAGCTGCTGTCTGGGAGAGAGAGAGAGGCTTTCGAGTTTACACAGAGCACTTCTTCAGGTCTGGACCCCGGGAAAGCTCAAAAGCTTGTTTCTTTCCCCAGCAGAAACTGATCCAATGAAAGATACCTCCCCTATCTTGTCTCTCTAATTTTCTGGAACCAACGTGACTACAACAACATTGGTCTATCTATGACCCGTAAGGAGGCTGCAATCTCTTCTTTTTAATCCTGACTTCACCAGTTATCCAGGCCTTGTCACCTCCAGACCAGATTACAACAATGCTCTGTACTTGGGGATGACACTTGGAGATCAATGAGGAAATTCGACAAGTGCAGAATGTAGCTGCCTCCTTACTTCATGGTGTTATTTGCATGAAGCACAGAACACTCATACCCTATAGAGTTCAGACTTCCAAAATGTTTCCAATACATTTCCAGATGCAGTTCAAGTGGGTGGGTTTTACTTTTAAAGCCCTCCATACAGTGGTGAGCTGGAGCCGGTTCGCGGGAACCGGTCGTTAAATTTAGAAGCCCTTTTAGAACCAGTTGTCCCACGTGGATGGGGTGGTGAGAGGCAGTCGGGGCAGGGATTCCGGGGGCAGTCAGGGGACAGAGGAGGGGTTGGATGGGGCGGCGGGGGGCAGTCAGGGGACAGGGAAGAGGGGGTGGATGAGGCAGGTGTCCCGGGGGGCGGGGGGGCGTCAAGGAACGTGGGGGGTTGGATGGGGCGGACCACGACCCCCTTGTGGGGTGAGGAGGAAACCAGTTGTTAAGATTTTGGCAGCTCATCGCTGCCTTCATAAAGTTCACCTCTTTAACCTAGCGCTTTCCTTATGTGATATCATGACTGTTGAGATGCACTGCACACTTTAAGCCGACAATCAATAGGATGTGTGTGTTTGTGTGCTGGGAGTAGGGCCCTTTCAGCTGACAGCCCTCAACTTAGGAACATGTTCCAACCCCTTCTATCCTGGTTATAGCTAACTGAATCCATGATATAGCACGACGCACCAGTAATTTCATCCAAGACAAAAGCAAAAAACTCCCAGTGAAAACCATCGGACTCTTGGTAAAAGCAGCCTGGGCTCAGAAAGTTGGTTACCACTGTTGTGATAATCAGGCCTATAAATTTACCCTAATTGTGAGCTCAACTGTAAGATGCGAATGAAAGTTCATAAAATGTCACAATCACCTAGAATTGATGGCAAAAGGTGCAAAAGCAAGACAGAAAGAGTGAATTAGTCCAAGAGTGAAAAAAGGCCTCCTGATATAATCAAGGACTATGGTAAGATTATGTCTCGTAAACAAGAAAAGCGTGGGACTGGAAATCGATAAACCAAAATTGGTGTTTTGGAAATTATGCCTAATTGGTGAACAAAAATAACGAGATAGCCGGCCATTCCGCCCATCACTCCTGTTTGGGATCTTTACAGTAAGATTTTTTGGGGAGGAAATTAGAAGACAAAGCAGCTGTCTGCCAGCAACCACTGCAACGAGCTTCACCATCTTGGCTGTCAACCCAACCATCTCCTGAGACCCCAGGATCCACTGTTATCATTGGGTCTTTGTCATCCTGATCCTAAGAGATAATCATACCAGATCAGGCCACAGAGAGGGACCCAGATAATATTGCCACTTCCACCAGCTTTGGCTAAATCCCAACCACCACCTGGGATGTGAGATTTCATCTTCCAACACCCCCTTCCCCTTGTGTCCATTCCCTTCCCCCACCTTATTTCTTCTCTTTCCTATCCCTCTACTGTCGCCTTCTGTCTAAAAAGAGTCTGGCTTAGCTGGCCAAGACTACATTTTGCAACAATGCTGAGAGGCTGTGCCCAGAAATGCAGCGAAAAGCAATGCTCTGAACAGCTTGATGCTGGTACAAGTCACCAGGTCTCAGACTGGGTGGTACGATCATGTGCCATGCCTGTGTTTTTCCAGAAGTAGGGCTGCAAGTCAGAGTCAATCACAGAGACAGAAGCTGCATTTTCTCTCTTTTCTGTTCTTCTCTCTCCCCTTTTGTGTGTGTTTGCCTTGTTTTGTTTTCTAGGAAACGGAATCGGACTTTAACAATAACAGAAAAAACAGCATCTCCAGCCCATCTCCACTAACCTCTCTCTTCTCCAAAAGGCCAGTTATTGACATCTTTGATACTATTGGAGAGATTGTCAAACAAGGGTGGTTTTCCTTCTTAAAAGCTGTCTCCAGTCAAAGGGAAAGGGAACAATGGAAAATAAAAGGCTTATTTAACACTTTACATTTCAAATGCTTTAAGTGTGTTTCTTTCTTCTGTATCTTTAAAAGAAGTTAAAAGGATTTTTAATGGATTTTACCATGGGACTATATGGGCTATGTCTCTGTATGCCATACCCCAAACCTTGTTAACACTGTTTAATGTTGGAAAGTGATAGGGTCACGTTAATACCTTTGACTCCTTGGGCCCATATATTCCATCTAAAGTAATAAAACATCACCTGGAGCAGATCCACTGACCAGAACTTCATGGAACAGTAATAAACTACTTCCTGGAGGAAAACTTCACAGAACTAGAACTTTGATTGCTCTTTAAATCTGTGGAGAACACACCATGCAGCGCAGAGCAGCTACCACAATTCATGCCAGACGTGACAGCGTTTCAGTGGTGAGCCACACAATCCCTATGTCAATTTGTATTTCTAAAAAGGTTGGAAAGTGCTTTGGGGTCCTCCATAACTAACACCCCACTATAGAAACACACAATATTTCTGTTGTTTAGTTTAAATCAGAAGTAGATAATGAAAAAGTAAGCATTTGACAAACATGAAAATCCAAAGCAGGAAACTTATATCTAGAGTTAAAAACCTAAATGGTTTGAGAAATTATCCACTGTGTGGATGCACATTAGACCACAATTAAATTACCAGGTGAGCAGGGGATTGGACTAGATGACCTCCTGAGGTCTCTTCCAACCCTGATATTCTATGATTCTATGTCTTCCTCTCTCGGCAGCTCTGGCATCACAGGACTAAATAAGATGTAGTCACAATGCAAAAAGGTAACTGGCAGATGGAAAAACAAAATAAGTGAGAATTCGTGTGACACTCCCCACAGAGCTATGAAGCCTAGAGATACAAGGGTAAGCAAACGTGTGAGAATCATTAAATATTTTGTACATTGATAGCATTGCAAGGAGTGTAGAAGGGAAAAAAATGTGATTTGCTTTACAGCCTCTAAGTTCAAAGGTAGGCAACACAAGGAAGCACAATACCCCTTGGCTACTGAAGCATACGAGAAAACAGAACCACTTGCCAAACAAGGGAGTACAGTATGTCTGCAGAGGTTTCCACGTTAAAGGAGTCTTCTTGTCTTAAAGAGTTTAGAAATGGGCTAACAGAGAGAAATTAAACAAACCTTTAACAATGGAAGTTTAACTAGAGGATATTGCTTTCTTGTTCTCTTTTTGTTTGGCTGGTTTTATCAATAGTGTGGAATGATGGTAGTTTTCATTTGGAAAGAGAAAAGACAGTCACTAAACAGAGCTCCACAGATGAAGATGTGGGAGGGGAGGCACATAAAGCAGGACTCCCCTCCCCCCAAAAAACCTTAAAAAGGCACAATAATTACAGCGGAAAAGAATATGGTCTAAGAAAGACTACCAAAAAGGAAAAAAAACGAAGGAAAAAGAAAAGGTTGGGGGGAAAAAACAGACAGACAAAGTAGAAATCTTAGAAATTCTTATTGCAAAATAACTCCTGGCCAGCCAACCGCAAACACTATAAATATCACAAGATCAACTCTCCAAGTAGATATAAACAAACAAAAAAACCTCTGAGATTTAAAAACAAAAAAACTCAGAGGCTCTCTGACAGCAAGAAAGGATGGATTTGCCTGTTTCCTTCAGAGCTGATGTCATTTGAAAAATGAAGGAACAACAAAAAGAAAAAATGTTACTAGCTAAATTTTAAATCTGCTGTCACTCTCGAGAAATCTGAAACAATTCTGCTGGTCTATTTTTTCCTCCTTATTTCTAAATGCATGTGCATGAACACAGATCTTTGCTGCTCAGCTCTTTCTGTTGCCGATTCTCCATATGCGGCTATAACCTGTGTCTGTGACCTCACGATCATCTCCCCTGCAGCTAACCGTGATTCATCAATACAGCTGGGTGACATTTTTCGGATGAATACTTTATTCACAGAAAAATGCAGTTTTGGTCCACCACAACCCGTAATAAATTGTTCCAGTGGATAATTACCTTCACTGTTAAGAAACTGAACCTTATTCATAGTCTGAATTTGTCTAGCTTCAAGGCTGAAGGATGGGTTCCCCAGAAACTCCATGTTTCTCTACTGTTGCCCAGATGGAGCGGAGTTTCCCTGGAGACCTAAATGTGGGCTCTGAGGGGATGGGGGCTGTTATGGAAGTGGCCGCAGGGGGAGGGAGATGGGCCCAAAGGCCCCTCACTGCACTCTCTGGCATTGGCAGAATCCACAGCATGTCTAGTGCCCTCCATCTGCGACCTGCAGGGAAGCAGAAGGGAAGGAGGCAGCTGAGCTTCCCAGTCAGAGGCACGGCTGCTGGTGTGAGCAATCCCACCTAGATCGAGTTGGGCAGGAAACTGCTCTCTGCCACAGAGCCGGGGAGCTCCTGAGTGAGACACTTGCTAGGAGTGTGGGAGGGGGGGGGGGGGGGTGCAGGCAGGGCCGGCTCCAGGCACCAGCTTCTCAAGCAGGTGCTTGGGGCAGCCGTTCCGGAGAGGGAGCGAAGGACCTCCCGCCGAATTGCTGCCGCAGATCGCGATCGCGGCTTTTTTGTTTTGTTTTGGCTGCTTGGGGCGGCCAAAACCCTAGAGCTGGCCCTGGGTGCAGGAGAGACAAACCCTTCCTTTGCCTCGGCAGGGGCGCCAGCTGCTGCAAGCACCGCAACAGGGGAGTGGAGCTAAGGGGACAATCTCCCCAAAAATCCAGTGCAGCCTTGGGGCACAGCTGGAAATTAGACAGACATATTGTTGAACCAAACTACTAGTCTGAAAACTTCGAATACGGTCTGGAATTTCCCTCCGCAAAGCTCTGCAACAGGGAGGGCTGGCAGAGACACTGGCCACATGGGCGGCAGATAAAACTGGAGGGAACTTCAAGGGGACAAGGCATTCACCCGTTGCCAGGGACTGGCAGGTCTGGTGCTGCCCTCAAACTGCAAACAGCATGATGTACCCATTATAACAGATCTACGGACCTTAACAGGAAGATTAAATCAGTCCATGGGCTTTTTATTCCTCTGGATCTGCTGCTGGAAGAGGTGGCCCAGCAGTGACTTAGAATCATAGAGTATCAGGGTTGGAAGGGACCTCAGGAGGTCATCTAGTCCAACTCCCTGCTCAAAGCAGGGCCAACTAAATCATCCCAGCCAGGGCTTTGTCTAGTCTGACCTTAAAAACGTCTAAGGAAGGAGATTCCAACACCTCCCTAAGTAATCCATTCCAGTGCTTCACCACCCTCCTAGTGAAATTTTTTTTCCTAACATTCAACCTAAACCTCCCCCACTGCAACTTGAGACCATTGCTTCTTGTTCGGTCATCTGGTACCACTGAGAACAGTCTAGATCCATCCTCTTTGGAACCCCCTTTCAGGTAGTTGAAAGCAGCTATCAAATCCCCCCTCATTCTTCTCTTCTGCAGACTAAACAATCCCAATTCCCTCAGTCTCTCCTCATAAGTCATGTGCTCCAGCCCCCTAATCATTTTTGTTGCCCTCTGCTGGACTCTTTCCAATTTTTCCACATCCTTCTGTTAGCGTTCTTGGCAAGAAGGGCACACTGTTGACTCATATCCAGCTTCTCGTTCACTGTAACCCCCAGGTCCTTTTCTGCAGAACTGCTGCCTAGCCATTCGGTCCCTTGTCTGTAGCAGTGCATGGGATTCTTCCGTCCTAAGTGCAGGACTCTGCACTTGTCCTTGTTGAACCTCATCAGATTTCTTTTGGCCCAATCCTCTAATTTGTCTAGGTCCCTCTGTATCCTATCCCTACCCTCCAGCGTATCTACCACTCCTCCCAGTTTAGTGTCATCTGCAAACTTGCTGAGGGTGCAGTCCACGCCATCCTCCAGATCATTAATGAAGATATTGAACAAAACCGGCCCCAGGACTGATCCCTGGGGCACTCCGCTTGATACCGGCTGCCAACTAGACATGGAGCCATTGATCACTACCCATTGAGCCTGACGATCTAGCCAACTTTTCTATCCACCTTATAGTCCATTCATCCAGCCCATACTTCTTTAACTTGGTGGCAAGAATACTGTGGGACTTGTTGCCTCTTACTACTCATTGCTTAAGAGGAATATAGGATGCCCCCCTAAGATGCATGGGATGCAGGGTCCCAAAAGGCCGCATGCTTTGCTTGATATATATATATATTCAAAGAGTTTGAGGCAGCAGATTGTGATCATGAAACAATCAAACATGCATACAAATAGGCAAAAGGAGCCTAAAAAGGCAGTTGCTGAGACAAGAATGGAGGCTGAAAAGGAAACAAAGAGAAAGATGGTGGAAGATGACAGTAGGAAATTGGTTGGCAAAAAACGGAGTGAAACACAAGAAGTGAAGAACTTTTTGTGTGATAGATGGGAACTGTGTGGTGACTAACCCTAAAGAGATGGTAGAAGAATGGAAAAAATATTTTCAAAACCTGATAAAATAAGGAGAGAGAATTGTAAGTGCAAGAACCGTCACAAATTATCAGGAAGCCTCAAAAGGTATCAATCTCTGTAGAGATAGAAGAAGCATTAAATAAGATGAAGAATGGTAAAGCAGCTGGTGAAGATGAGATAACTGTTGATGTGATCAAGGTACCTGGAGATACTGGAGTCACATGGCTTCATATATTATGTGTTTGCTAAGATCACACAAGCATATCAGAAAACTGGAGAATGGGATCGATTGGGCCCCTTTGGAAGAGTAAGAGTGATGTAAACAATCCAAACTCCTATCTGGGGTCACCCTGCTAAGTCAGCCTCTCAAAAAGTCTTAAAGCTCTGGTGGCAAGGTGGGTGGGTGAAGGAAAAATACAGAAGAAGAGCAACATGGCTTAGGAAGGAAAGAAGTACCATTCATGCAATATTTGCAATGAAACAGAGAGAATAATAAATAGAGGATGTAACTGCTATGTAGTATTTATTGATCTTGAGAAAGCATATGACTTGGTTCAGCGGGAGCTGGTGTTTGGATTATTGAGATGGGGTGGGAGGGGGAAGTCAAAAAGAGGAGATGATAGAGCACCTGTATCGAGGGTCAAGAGCAAAGGTGGTAACAATATATGGAATTTAGGAGAGTTTTGAGGTGATGGTGAGATTGAGATAAGGCAGTGTGCTGAGTCCACTTCTCTTCATCTTAGTTATGGAGTTAATTAGTAGGACCACCAACCCTGCAGAGACATGGCAAAAAATAATGTATGCTGACAATCTGGTCCTTGTGGCTGACATCAAAGAGGAATTGGTAAATACGGTATCAGGGTGGGCATCTGCATTTGAAGACCACGTTTTGAAGGTAATTCAAAGAAAACTGAAGTTATACAAGTAAGAAAGTTGGAAGAAGAGATATTGTCTGAAGTTTCAGAAGAGAAACAAAATTAGAAGAAAAAAATTGTCTACTTGGGAAGAATGCTTAGTGCCATTGGAGAGACATCTGGAGAACTGAAAAGAAGAACCAAATGTGCATAGGCAACAGTGAAAAAGATGGCAATAAATACTGTGACACTGGTAATTTTGTAACAAACAGAAAGGAAAATTGTATATCCTGCATGCATTTGTCCCTGCCAGCTCAGTGGTTTGGAAAAAGCGGGTCTTATGAAGATGGGAAAAAAAGATACATGCAATGCTCTTGGATTCTCCTGTTGCTTCGACAGATGAGTGTTCAGCTGGTGTTGACTTAAGTTCTGGGTGTATTAGTTTTTATGGCTTCTCACATGGCAAGCGAATCCGATCCTGGATTTGCAAATGCAGCAGAATGTTTTGCAAGTATAGTTGCTATTACGGGGAGGATTTGAGGTACTGGTCTTCCAACATGTTCTCTTCTCCTGTAGAGACCTCACATACGCGACTCCACAATAGTGGACAGGGACTGATGGAACACACCTCTCCATTGTGACAGACCCAGACCAGTGGGGTACAGGAGTCTGGTAGAGGGCAGATATACTGGTCACTGGATGAGTAGTTTTCTGTTCCCTGAGTGACCAGAGCAGGGGCTGCACTAGAGTAATCAGGAACTTGCTAGAACCAGTTAAGGCAGGCTGGCTAATTAGGACACCTGGAGCCAATTAAGAAGAAGCTGCTAGAATCAATTAAGGCAGGCTAATCAGGGCACCTGGGTTTTAAAAGGAGCTCACTTCAGTTTGTGGTGCAAGTGTGAGGAGCTGGGAGCAAGAGGCGCAAGGAGCTGAGAGTGAGAGGGTGTGCTGCTGGAGGACAGAGGAGCACAAGCATTATCAGACACCAGGAGGAAGGTCCTGTGGTGAGAATAAAGAAGGTGTCTGGAGGAGGCCATGGGGAAGTAGCCCAGGGAGTTGTAGCTGTCATGCAGCTGTTACAGGAGGCACTATAGACAGCTGCAGTCCACAGGGCCCTGGGCTGGAACCCGGAGTAGAGGTGGGCCCGGGTTCCCCCCAAACCTCCCAATTGACCTGGACTGTGGGTTCTTCCAGAGGGGAAGGTCTCTGGGCTGTTCCCCGACCCACATGGTGAATCTCTGCAGCAAGAAAATCCGCCAATAAGCGCAGGACCCACCAAGATAGAGGAGGAACTTTGTCAGACCATCTAGGTCAGTCCAGTGCAACAAGTTCCCAGGTTTTAGTGTCTATCTTGCATGCTTTGACGTTGGCCTTCAAGGTGTCTTTCAATCTAAGCATGGGTTGACCCTTAGAGCAGATTCTCATGTTCAGCTGGCTGTAGAGGACCCCTTTTGGTATAAAGGAAAGAGCCATGTGTACGACATGTCTGACCCAGCGAAGTTGAGCCCTGATGACCATTTTTGCAATGCCAGAGATTTGGCACGTCTCAAGGACTGCAGTGCTGGGGATCCTGTCCTGCCTCTTGATGTTGAAGATGGACCTTAGGCAGTGAACCTGGAAGTTCTCCAAGTGCTTGATGTGGTATCAGTAGAGCATCCATGTCTTGCAGCTGGAAAGGAGTGAGGTGAGTACAACAGAATGATGGATTTTTACCTTGGTTCTGAGACAGACTCCACATTCCCTCCAGAGCCTATGTGGGAGCCTGCCAAATGCCAAGCTGGCCTTTGCTGGGCACTGAATGATCTCATCATCCACCACGGCATTACCGGAACGTGTGCTACCCACGCAGCAGAATTTCCTAACCAAGCTGACAAGTGCCTTGTCGATTATGACAATGGAATCATGGTGTTGGTAATGCCGGCAGTCTGGTGCTGCTTGGTGCAGGACCTCCCGTCTTTTTCAGGCTGATGGTAAAACCAAACCATTTTGAGGCATAGGTCCACAACAAGCTGAACGTCCTCCAGTGTGTGCGCAATGAGGGCACATTCGTCAGCAAACAGGAGCTCTCTTAATAGCTGTTTGATTACATTGGTACGCATCCTCAGTCACCGTCAATTGAATAGACCCCTATGCAATCTAAAGCAGATAGGTATGCCTCAGTCCAAGTCCTGTAATGCCAACAAGAGCATGGCTGAAAAGACAAGAGCAAAGAGCCGTGACTCATTCTTGTTTGGAGCCATTGGTACCAGGGAAGGCTTCTGATGAATCACCACGCTCCATCATCCTGGCCATAATGCCACCATGAACTGAGTGGATGACAGCAATCATCTTCTCTGGGCAGCCAAATTTATGAAGGGGTTTCTACGGGCCCTTGTGATTCACCATGTCAAAGACCTTGGTCATGTCAACAAAAAACATGTACAGAACCTTGTTCTGTTCATGAGTCTTCTCTTGTATTTGTTGGGCTGCAAAAAAAATCCCGTCCATGCTGCCACAGCCAGCACAAAAGCCACACAGTGACTCTGGATACACCAAGTCCACCAGCTGTGGGACAAGCCTGTTGAGGACTGTGCAAGGATCTTCCCTGCTATAGACAACAGTGAGATTCTGCGATGGTTAACACAGGTAGATATACTCTTCTTTTTCTATGCATGGACTATGAAAGCATCCTTATACTCCTGGGGCACAGTACACTGTTCCCACAAAGTCTTGAAAAGACTGATGAGTTTCTGACCCAGTGGGCACCTCCACATTTGTACAGTTCAGCCTGAAGACTTGCCCATGTACAGCTGCTTGATGGCCTTAGTAATCTCCTCCAAAGAAGGGTCCATGGACAGCTCCTTCAGGACAGGACGTTGCGGAGTGAGTCGATAACTTCATCAGACATAGTGGATTGACAGTTCAGGAGACTATCAGTGCTCTGCCCAGTGAGAGAAAATATCACTTTTGTCTTTGAGCAGCCAGTTACCATCTGCTGTGAGGACAGGGGCTGTACCACTGGATTATGGGCCATACATAGCATGGATACCTTCGTAGAAGGCCTTCATGTCATGCTAGTCAGCTGCTTCCTGCAGTTCTAACACCTTCTGCTCCCACCAGTCATTCTTCATTAGCCTCGGGTTTGTAGTGCACATGTAATAGAAAATAATATATTGAGGAGAATGTCCGGCAAGTGGAGGGTAGACAGAGTGCGCAAGGAAGAAATTAGGGGGAAGATGAACTTGGGGCTCTCAGGCTGGAGCGTGCACATTTGAGGTGAGCTAGACATGTGAAAAGAGTGGGAGAAGAACAACCAGAAAAGAGAGCCTGAGAGGACAGGGATAGCATGAAAGGATGTGGAAGACTGAAGATATGGTGGAAAGAGTCTGTCAAGAGAAGTCTGAAGAGAAAAGGACTGGAACACCTATGAACCTAGAAGACTGGAAGAAGTAACAAAGAATCCTGGGCACCTCCAACCCCAGGCAAAGAAGAAAAGGAGTTGAGAAACAGATATATATTATATATATTGTACTTAATTCTGGCCCTAAGAATTTACCTTCGCGAAGCTGTGCCAGGGAAGAATAGTGTTTGTCCACTCAGTAATGTTGCAGTGCCAGCAGAAGGGAGAGATGATCGTTCACCTTGCTTCGGTTATTGTACACTGCGGTCTACACAAAGAATAGTTATTTGGGTTCTTTAATTTTTTGGCTGCAGAAGTGGATTTTTTAAAGGTATTTAGTATTCAAAGAACACAGTGTACTACATCAAAATAAGTTTTCAGAAAGGACAAATTTTGGGCCTCGATTGTGCAACAATGTCTAATAAATTTACTATACTGAACCTCTTGCAAACCTCCTAAGCCTAACAACTAACTTCTACACGTGACTTTTAAAAGGTCCTGTGATCAAAAGTATTGGAAGCCAAATGCCTTTATGATTCTGAAGAGGATTTGGAAATGAAGTGATCAGGATTTTGCAATAAATTATATACAGTAAAAACACTGTCCCCTCATGTACTTGCTGAGTCTACATGACAGATGTTATTTCAAAAAGTGAAATTCCGAAGGAGAAAAAAATCTTACTCCATCTACTTCCTTCACTGACTTGCTTAGTGGTAGTTTTGAAGCAATGTACCAACATCCTTTGATTAGTATGTACGCCTTTGCCAACCATGACCCATGAAGATTGACTCCGTCTCTGAACAGCTCATTGAGAATTTCCCAGTATGAAAATACAGACAGTGGAAGACTGGATGTCTCAAAGGATCAGGAATGAGAAAGGGAGTCTTTGATTTCTAATTTACTAGATTCAGCCTGGCCCAGTTCAGCAGAGATTAAAAATTCTTAGAATCTAGTGGCTATTTGTTGGTCTTAATGAAGTTAACTTGGGAGTCCTCAGTTTTTATCCCAGTTAATGGATGTCCAGTTCACAAAGCCACTGCTACAAATAGCACTACCTGGCAGTATCCTTGGTGGTGGTTTGTGTAGAGCAGCCAATCACTGAATAACCCATGGAGAGGAACTCTTACGAATCCGAATGGTGCTCTCTATGCTGGTGGGGGAGAGCCTTGGTGATGTAGTATGGCAAAACTTGTTTCAGATTTCAGACACAAAATAATTTTTAAGTATCTCCCTGTCTCGGGATTTACTGTCTCCCCCATAACTGTGGTATCTGGGCACTGACAATGGTCAAGACAGTGACTGGTTGTGCAAACACAGAAACCCTTGTGTGCTGTTTAACAGTTCTTGCACAGCCTGGGACATCACTGGCTTTATTGAAAGGTCAGTGGTGGCCACGACAAGTTATCCTTAGCTCTTTTTGAGAGGGATATGTACTAGTTACCATTTACTACTTCCACCTCAACAGTCCACAAAAGAGTGGGCAAAGGGAGCTCAAGTCCGCCATCTCATTGGAAGACTGGCACCTTACAAAGTTAGAAAATCTGACTCTGTAGCTAGTAAAATCAATCTGTAACCCAAAAGGCAAAGCGAACGCAGGATCCTTCTCCAATTACTGACATCTGTAAGTATTTAACTGAGGTCAAATCATTTTAATTTTCTTTCACCGATAACAAAAACAATTGGTATCTGCAACATAGGATGGCCTCTCCATCCCAATATGAATTCTGGTTACAATCCTTAAAGTGGCCATAATACACCTTTTTCAACAAGAAACGCACCTACAGAATCTAGCGTTTCTTCTGTGCCCTAAAGAAAAAATAAATCAAATCCCAAAACACTTTACCTATGAGGAAACAGCCACAACAGAAAAAGGTTAGACATTTAAACAGTCATGTCAAGTAAGACAGAATGAGCAAAACCAACCCCTTGGGCTGAACCCAAAGCTTCGAAGAAGCTACTCTAGGGAAGATTTTGGCACAGTTCAGCCAAGTATATTTCCATCCTATAGAATGAGGATTCATTTGTGCGGATGCACATGCACAAGCTCTGAACAGAGACAGAATGACTAAGTTGTCCCTAACTGTATTTTAGGACTTGTCCAGATGGAGAGCTGGTGTGTGACAAGCTGGAGGGTAAATCTAGAGCCTGCCATCCACTAACTGGCCATCTGGACCCTCGCTAATGCACACTAAAAGCACTCTAGTGAGCATTGGCCTCCGTTTGGTCGATCTGCACTGGAACAGTTAGTGCATGGCACACTAATACAAACTGTAGATTTACACGCTAGCTTGCTGCATGCTAACTCTTCGTCATCTAGACAAGCCCTTATTTAAACCTGATCATTAGGCCCTAATCCTGCAAACTCAGGTTTGTGTGTAACTTCACACGTGTGAGTAGTACCCCTTAGTTCAATGAGACTTCGCACATCAATAAAGTTAAGCATATGTGTAAAATTTTGCAGGAATGGGGCTTTAAAATAGCTAAGCTTTTTTTTAAAACTGTGGCTGTTTTAATAGTTACATTTCAGTGAAATGTTTCAGATGAGATCATTTTACTTTACAAATGAAGTGAAAATTAATGAGTGGCACCGATGCATGAGTAAATTAATGAGTGAACTGATGCAAAAAAGTTTACAGAAATTTTAATAAAAATCACAGCTCCAATAAAAGTGATGAGAAACTTAGGGCTAAAAATCAGCTGCCTGACATGTGGCAACTAATTCACTGCCATTAATACTACACAGGCATACAGAATTTTCAATATAATTTTCCTAATTTTCCAAAGAGCTCAGCAACCAGTAGCTCCCACTGAAAAACAAGTGGATGTCAGACTCTGGAAAAACTGGACCAAAATTTCTAGAGAATTAAAACCAAATTGTTCACATGTGGGGGAGGCGGATGCACAGAACATATAAGCTCCTGGGCACAAACCAGCTTTATGCAAAATTTAATGAAAAACAGATTTAACCCTCTGGATGCTGCAGACACTTAGGCACGCATTCTCCTAAGCATTTATTTGGCCGCCTCTCTGGAAAATGATGGCTATATGACTTCATCAAAAAGGATTTACAATGTTTTTTGCAAGTTATAGCACAGTTCTAAATAGAAGAGGTTTAAAATGCAACCTTCAACAGGATTTGAATTCAACACCTTTGAAATACACAGTAAAGATGTTCTATACATTAAACCACATACACTATGGGAATTTAAAAGAACTCACAGAGCCCATATTGTTCAATGAATAATAATACGTTTCACTTCTATAGTGCCTATAATGACAGAATCCCAAAGCATTCCACAAACGTTCACTACTAATGTTTCATAATAATATATTATGATAACCATTTTACACAGCGAGAAAAACAGGCAAAATGACATTAAGTGATCAAATGAGTCCATGCTAGGAACAGGATTAGATTCTAAGGTCCTGACCCTACAATATGATCAATACACTTAGTAAACTCCACAAAGGTGCAAGGAGCTGCCTGCGTGGCTCAGACTTAAGGATCAGGGCCCAAATATCCTTTATTTCAATCCTGTGTTATAACCTTTTCTGAATGAACAAGAAATACTAAAAATGATTATGTTTTTTTTTAAATTATTATTATAATCACTGGCATGTCAAAGTGTATTGTCTAGTTATTAGCAAGTTCTCCATGAATGCTTTGATTCAACAAAAAGTGAGAAGACGGTGAAGAATTTTCCTACCTTATAGCTATAAGCATCTCCATACATTTTTGTGGGTGTGATCTTAGTGTGATTAGCTCTGTACAAAACCACACATGGAATGAAAGTTACAATGCTCGTTGTCATCAGCATATTAGCTCTGATTCCCTTTTGAATCTGGCTCTGCACAGACAGTAAAGGAGCTTCGCTAACTTGGCATCAACTCAGTACCATAATTCTCCATCAACATTATTTTCCAATGCTCTACTTTTTCCCCTCATACATATGGTAAGAAGGCAGTTTGTGGACTCAGCATATTGGTCTCTTGTGAATAATTGCCTAGGTACTAAAAAAAGAAAAAAACCTATCATACCACAGCTAGGCAGCCACTACCTTGCAATATTAAGTGGACGTATTCTAGTCTCCTGGGATTCCCCTAAGTTCGTAACCTAAAAAAGGTTTTGAAAGAGGACATTTAGAAGACAAATACCTCCAAACTTCCTGCAAGCCTATACAACGGTGACCCCAAGGCTTACTCACTGCCACTAGTGAGCCAACCCCAACCTCTTTGCAAATTAACAAAGAGGTATCAAAATATCTTGAAATGATAAGAAAGGTTTTGTGTCTAGATATGTTGCTTTTTCCCTTTGTTTCTCCCCTACGCCAGTTAAAATGAGCATTAAGGGATATAATTATGTTGTTAGCTTAATTGCCTATTTAAAGCAGAATCTACAGGGGTTTACTGCAAGATTTGAAAGGGGTGGGGGAAAGGAAATTGGGATAATGGAAACAATTTTAAAACAATCTCTGATGGGAGAGAGAAAGTTTGGGGCGTCAGGTGGGGCTCCTGACACAGCCCCAGAGTTGCTTTCCAGTGAAAGACTACGAAAATGCATGATGTCAGGCCATTTCTCATCAGCAGAGTCTAATTTTGGAGAATTTGACCTAATTAATAATTAAACACAGGATAGTAGCCGTTATCCCATATATGTACAGCACTCTAGAGACCAGCAGAAAGGGAAAACTCTCCACTTCCAGGCCAAACAGCAGCTTCACCTGCTCAGAGGGGCGTAGGAAAGGAAATGAGATACCCACCAGGCCCTTGTTCCCTTAGCCTGTTTGTCTTCGACAAGAAACTAGAGCCAACATGTTAATGCTGAAGAGGATGGCCCATGTGCTTATAGACCAACTCATCTCCCCTCATGCCTTGAATACTGAACAGTTTACGGTAAATTACTGTATTTAAAAAAAAACCTCCTAAGAATAAGGAGATTTCCATGTTTGTAAAGCCTCATTAAATTAATTTTATGCCAGACCAAAAAAGCACAGAGCAGGCTCTTCTCAAGCAGAGCAGAGCAGAGCAGAGGGCAACACACTTTGGAGGCTACAAGAATCAGCTGTTCAGTTTCTTGGGCTCACTCCCTTTTCATTCTCTCTTTCTAACTGCTCCATATATTTCCATGCAGAGGAGCTCCCATTCAGGAGTCAATGAATAATAGTTTCCACCCTCTCCCCTAAACACCTTTAATTTCCACATCCACATTTGCTCCCCTCTTCCTGTGGAGAGGAGTAACTCCTGCTGATACTATCTCCACTCTTTAAAACACTGAGACACTTCAGAGAAAACCTTTTGGAGTTTGATTTCTAATTACTACAGATTTAACGTTCTCAGGGTCTCTCTAGCTTGTCAATCCTAGAATTAACCTCACTGCTTCACTGTGCTTCCTTCTCCCCTCCCCTCCCAGCCTCATTGCTTTATTTAAACTATGGCTCTAACCGAAGCTAAATACCATACTCTAAACTACAGTTTGACTCAAATTCAGTTCTGCAGGTTTTCTGCAATTTTCCCATTCAGCATTTACAATGGAGTTAGAGTGTGCTTGAGGCACACAATTCAGAGGAAAAAATTCCACCGCTACATTTATGAGGTTGCACTGCATGTATGACCCAGCACGGGAAAACTCTCAAAAATCTAATAAAGACATGAAGGAAACACTGCTCTGCTCCTATATAGATTGATCACATCTTCATCCACAGCATTTATTCAGAAATATACTTACCAAGCTAAAATGAGAGTCGCCATTTTGTTGTTCTTCCATCAAGAGAAACAAAATGGTGATACAGAAAAGGAATGTGCCATTCCATCCAAACTGTCTTTAATATTCTCGAAGCACATTCTCCCTCTCTCAAATTTATTCTCTTAAAAGCTATTTAAAAAATATGAAACAAATTTTTATTTTCAAAATAGAAGAATCATACAAATAAAACAGATGTTGTTTTTCTACAACTCTTTCCATACCCTAGGATTTTACACCGAGATGGAGGTGGGGAATTCAGAAACAGTATCTTTTTGGCTTGTCCAATTCCATAAAAGGAGAACAAAACATTCCTGGGCCAACTCTCAGTGTACTTAAAACCACAGAATTAATATTTTCAGCACAAAGTTATCTCCCCAGATCTGCTGGGAAACAAATACTGTATAGGCAAACATGCATATTGCAGAAGTTCCTAACATACTAAGGAGGGTATGTATAATCCAGGAAATAGAGATTGCAACCAAAGAAGAAGCCACCCTGGATCAGCTACCTAACAATAGGGAAGTAGTACAATGTGAAAGTAACAGGACTCTTGGTAACAGTCACTATGAGGCACCTAAATTCACAATAATAAGGGGATAGGTTTCAAAAACGCAGCAGTACATGGATGCTAGATTTAAGTAAAAACAAATCTGCAGAAATTAAGAAATCTGGGAAGTAAAGTAGAATGAAAAAGCATGGAGATCCACCAGTATGGAAGGAAGATGGCAAATCCTAAAACATCATCATACTAGGGGCAACAGATTACAATTACCGGTACGCTAAAAAAGAAGAAAACAGAAACAAGAATTGTTTACAAGACACTAATCAAAAATCTGAAGACAATACTGTAAACATAACAGGGGAGAGGTAACCAAAAGTATTTACATTAAAAACTACATTGAAAGAACATTGAGACGGCAAAGTCAAGCGCTCAAAAGTTAGGAAATTCCAGAATTAAGGCTGCTGTGTCATTTCATTTTAGCCCCTTGTGCACATGCATTATGACAACACAGTCTTTAATGAAACGATCACTTACTATTTTTTACACAGAACCAATGCCTCAGTCAGTGTTCAGTTCTTTAAAAAGCAAACTAAAAACAAATACAAAAAAAAAAACCAACCCTCACAGAAATTCCATCATGTGGAACAATACCAGCCCTCACATTGGTGCACCTCAGAGTAAGAATTTCAGATCCACACAGAACAGAGCTGTAATTTGTGTTAAAGGAGTAACTGGTAGGAGTAGTATGCCATTATCCTCTACATGAAGAAGTCATGGAGGTAGATTGGACACAGTGTTGCCAGTGGGTTCACAGATATTTGCTGACAGTAGAAGAACACTGAACTGTGAAAATCCTGAGTTCTATTCCAAGTTCCGCAGGAGAATTGGCTCAAATGGCTACAGACCCTACTGTTTTCTGTCCTCCTGCTCCACTGTTCCCAGACTCTCTCTGTTACACACACCCCACCCTGCCTCTCACCCCTACGTGTTCAAGTCAGGTTTCTTTCTTCTCCACACTGCCTGGGTGCCAGCAAGGGGGGAAGTGGGATCACTGAGAACCACAAAAGAGGAAGTCTCCTTGGCTGTCAGAAGAAGCAGTTGCAGGGAACAATGCTGATCAGCTCCTACAGCCCTGGCATGGAGCACGCCCAGTACAGATGGAACCTTTGGAGATTTTAAGACGCCTCTACGGAGCATGTGCAAATAGTGATTTTTCAGAGGGTTATTACTGAGTCAGATTTGGATGCATTTTCACAGGAACACAAAAGACCCTTCTCTCATCTCAGGGTGTTCCTCTCCTCTCCAAAGGAATTTCAAATCCTTGCTTCAAGCTATGAGGGCTCTGTGAAACAACTATAAGCATTTTTAACATGGCCAAAACAACAAAATTTTCTCTAACCTCATTATCAGAAAGGGCAGAAGTATTTTTGCTGAAAATCAGCCTGAGGTTGACACCTGGCTTGGAAAATTTCTGCCAAACTTGAACAGTTTGTGCTGAGTTATAAGCAGTAGAAAAACAGGGTCTTCTAATGGAACATGTGAGGCAGATACAGCATGGGGGATAACTGGCTTGGCAGCAGTCTGGGAGTTTTGCTGGATCACAACCTCAACATGAGTCAGCAATGCAACGCTGTTGCAAAAAAAGCAAATGCAATGTTAGGTTGTGTTAAGTGAGGCGTAATATGGAGGTGATAATATCACTCTACTCAGTCAAAGGGGACGTGGCATAAGGGAATTTTTGGTGGGGAATGGAGGAAGGCTGAGGCAAGAAGGATTGTTTTGTGTTTTTTTGTTTTATAAATACACCAGGGGAAAAAGAAATGTCACCCTGTGCAGTAATATGGCTCTTCGAGTAGTGGCCCTAGGGGTGCACCACTCCAGGTCCACGTGCGCCTCCCGAGCCCTTGATCAAAGATTTTTAGCTAGCAGTGTCCATTTGGCCTGCACGTGCACCCTATGCCTCCTTGTGGCAGACACCAAGGCTATATAGGAGTGTGCAGGCGAATTGCCCTCAGTTTCTTCTTTACCCAGTCATTCCCTAGGGAACAACCGAAGCAAAGGGGAAGGCGGGCGGGTAGTGGAGCACCCATAGGGATATACAGCTCAAAGAACTACAGTTACTACACAGGGTGAGTAACATTTCCTTGTTCTTCGAGTAGCATGCCTATGGGTGCTCCACTCCAGACAACTCCCAGGCAGTATCCCCTGAAGGAGGAGGGGCTTCGGAACAGTGTCCAGAACTGAAGACAGTACTGCAGAGCCAAGTGCCCCATCGGATCTGACGGCACGGAGCAGAGCATAATGCTTTCAAAACGTGTGCGCTGAGGTCCAAGCAGCGGCTATAGATATCTCAAATACTGGAACATTCTTCAAAAATACTGTGGATATCGTCAATGAATCGGTTGAATGTGCTCCCACCCTCGGAGGGGGGCATGGGCTGAGCACCTGCAGACTCATAACAGGTATAGATACAACAACCCGATATCCATTTCAAAAATCTTTGAGTAGAGATAGGAGCCCCCTTAGACCTATCTGCAAAGGGAACAGAGAGTTTAGGCAATCTCCTAAACTGCTTAGTCCTATACAAGTACAAGGCCCTTTTAATGTCCAGAGTATGGAAATAGAATTCCTGTTGAGAAAATATGAGGTTTCAGAAAAAATACTGGTAGGTGAGTAGATTGATTAAGATGAAGATCCGATGAAACCTTTGGGAGAAACCTAGAATGTGTACGTAAAGTGACCTTGTCATTAAAGAACATAGTAAAGGGGGGAATCTGTCATAAAGGTGCCAATCTCCTCGACCATGTGGGCCAACGTGATGGCATCTAAGAAGGCTGTTTTAATAAAATGAAGTAGGGAGCAGATCGCCATTTGAACCAATGGCAATCTCGTGAGTTGGTTGAGAACCAGATTGATGTACCAAGATGGGGTGGGGTGTCTAACATGGCAGAAGATTACCCAGACTCTTAATAAATCTGGAGGATACTGGGTGAGCAAAAAATGGAGGATGAAAGGTTGAGATGGTGGCTATTGACCGAACCAATGAATAAACTGGATGTCTTCAGATTCAGCAGGTAATAGAGGATGAGGGAAAGGGAAACCAGTTCAACTCTGAGCTAGTGACGACCGCACCAATGAACAAATCTCTTCCATTTCTGCAAGCAGTGCAGGCTGATATTTTTCTGTTTAATATCACCTGCTGCACATTCGTAGAGTAGGAAGTCTCTACTCCTGAGAATCACCCAGGAACCATACCCTGAGGCGTAGAACTGCTCGGATTGGGTGAAGTGAGTGACCCACATATTGAGATAGGAGATGAGGAATGGTCAGGATCTTGATCAATGGTTGGACACAGAGTTGAAGCAGGTATGGGTACCACACTTGCCTCGGCCAAGTAGGTACTCTGAGGATAACTCTGGCCTTGTCCCGCCTGATCTTGTTCAGCACCCTTATAATTAAGGATCCTGGGGGAAAGACATAGAACGGACACTTCTTCCATGGTAAAGGAAGGCATCCCCCAGAAAACAGTGACTGAACTCTCCTTGTGCCCCTCCCCGCCCTTGAACAGAAGACCGAACCCTTCCTGTTCTCAGAGGTGGCAAAAAGATCACTCTGTGGCAGTCCCCATCTCTGGAATATGCTGAGTGTCCAACTCCCATTTGTAGTCATGAGAGAAGGGTCTGCTGAAGGCATCTGAAGTGGTGTTCTGGAAGCCAGGGAGATAGACTGCTGAAACCTGGATATGATGGGCTATATACCAGTTCCAAAGCTTTATGGCTTCGGTGTACAATGAGGGGGATCTTGCTCCTCCCTGCTTGTTGATGTAGGACATGCAGGACATATTGTCTGTCATGACCATGTCTGCTTTGCCATAGATAACCCTAATCCATTCACTGCATCCACCGACAGGGAGTTAGGTGGGGGATGGGAAAACAAAAAGTTGGAATCCTTAAGAGGCCCATAGTACTTCTCATCAGCCCTGTTGCACGTTGGTGGAATAGTGGCAGGTGTTTGCCACACCACATTAGCCAGGTCCAGGAGTACCTCATTAATAGGTAATGCCACTCTAGAGGGTATTGACAGCTGCAAAATATCTAGCAGCTTGTGTTGAGGATCCTTGACCTCCTCCAGAGGGATCTGCAGGGTGTCTGCTACCTTTCTAATGAGTTGCTGAAACTGCCTGAAGTCATCGACCATGGAAGGGCTAACCACCTCCTGCTCTTCAAATGTCTCCTCCTGTCATAGATGGCAGGAATTGTGGTTCATCTGACACCAAGAGGTCCCCTGAGTATCAGAATTCCTGCAGGACCAAAAAGGACCCCAGTACTGATGCCACAGCCAATGTCACCGAAGCTGAAGCCAAGAGTACTGACAATGATGGGTATACTGCAGGCTTTGTAGATGTCAGGCGCTAATGCTTGCTTGGTATCAAGAGTACCACTTGTATAGGAACCCCTGGCTAAGTAGCTTGCATCAGTACCAACGGCTTTTTAAGGCACGTGATGGCATAAAGGGCTGAGTGGGATGCTTTGGTGCCAACGGCAGGGTCAAATTCGATGGTACCCTATGCTTACCCTCCTTACAGGTGGAGGGTACAGGTGCCATATAGGAGCCGTGCTTCCTGTCCTTGGAGCTCTAGGGCTTCACAGGCCCGCCCATACCAAAGGAAGCATCCTTGGCCTGAATGGTACTTTCAGCGACTGGGGACCTGGATTATTTTGGAGTTGGCTCCTCAGGGTGAGAATCCACGCTCCTCTTTCTGGGAGTCTTCCCTGTGGGCTCCAAAGACTTGCCTTTCTCAGGGGAAGCTTGCCCTGCGGTTGACAGGGCACTGGATCTGTCTGGATACAGATATACTGGAGGGGATCTCCTGACCTGGCTCAGAGGATGGTGGCCCTGGAACATTCCCTCCAAACTGTCTGAAGGATAGCTCAGTGGTTTGAGCATTGGCCTGCTAAACCCAGGGGTGTGAGTTCAATCCTTGAGGGGGCCATTTAGGGATCTGGGGCAAAAATCTGTCTGGGGATTGGTCCTGCTTTGAGCAGGGGTTGGACTAGATGACCTCCTGAGGTCCCTTCCAGTCCTGATATTCTAGGATTCCTATTCTTCCTACCCTGGACTTAAGTGCCAATATGCAGGACATATTGTCTGTCATGACCATGTCTGCTTTGCCATAGATAACCCTAATCCATTCACTGCATCCACCAACAGGGAGTTAGGTGGGGGATGGGAAAACAAAAAGTTGGACTCCTTAGGAGGCCCATAGTACTTCTCATCAGCCCCTTTGCACGTTGGTGGAATAGTGGCAGGTGTTTGCCACACCACATTAACCAGGTCCAGGAGTACCTCATTAATAGGTAATGCCAATTATTAACACTTCTGGGAGATGTGGAATTCCCTCAGGTAACCAACACACTTGGATCCCCATCACTCACTGGTATAATCTCCCAGCATGAGAGGCAGCACTTGAAGACTGGCGAACAAGGCATGCCCCACCAGGAGAAGACAAGTCTCGCAGAGTGAAGAGAGAGGGAAAAACACAATGCTCTCACCTAAAATGAACTATACTAAACACTAACACCAACTTTACAAGTACAAATTATCTAGCTGCGCAGAAGAAAGAGAAAGCCAAGAATGCTGTAGACAGACAAGCTGGGGTTCAGTCTCAGGCCGAGGCGGTAGAGAAAGAACTGAGGGCAATTCACCCACACACCCTTATAAAGCCTCAGTATCAGCCACAGGAGGCAAAGGGCGCATGCGGGGGACAGACAGACACAAACAGACACTGCTAGCTAGAAATCTCTGATCAGGGGCTCGGGAGACGCATGCACATCTGACGTGAAGTACCCCTAGGGACACCACTCAAAAAAGAAGTATTGTTTAGAGATTGAGTAGGTTCATTAATTAGGAAAATGGTTTCATAAATGGTGGTTCAAAAATGGCTTTCATGAACTCATTGCCTACCTACCAGTGATGAACACAGTACAGATGCTCCCTGGGTTATGCAAGACCCGACTTACGCAAATTCGCACTTAAGGAAAAAGTTCCATGAGCCAGAAATAGAATTTTCGAGTTGCGGAAATTTTTGCGTAACGTACAGGTATACGTTTCCGACTTACACAAAATTCAAGTTACGCAAAGTTTTCTGGAACAGAACGATTGAGTAAGTCGGGGGGCAACGGTATTGTTTATTATTTGTACAAACAATCCCTGCTACAAAGAGTTTATAATCTAAGTCTCCTATTTAGAAAGCACTTAGGCATGTGCTTAAACCCATTTATTTCAGTGGTGTGGTTAGATGTTCGGCTGCGTGTGTGTGTTCTCCGTATCCTGCCCCAGCTCTGCATAGACAGCCAGCACAGCAGACCTCAAGCGAACAAGACACATTAAGGCCTCTAGTACAAGGGTTTATGTCTCAGGCTCTCTTCCTACTACAAGTGGGATTTAAGCACAGGTTTAAGTGCTGTCCTGAATAAGGGTCTGAGGCCCTCAAATCATGCAAACTCTTATGCATGTGCTTAACTTCACATAGGTGAGTAAATCAGAAATCAATCGGACTATTCATGTGAGTAAAGTCAACTACTTGCATGGGTGATTGCAGGACTGGAGCCTAAATAGGGACAAGATGTCATTAGTGAGTGTAGAACACAATGCAAAGGACAGAGGGTGTCAGGGAGGCAAGGTTAATGAATCAGCTGCGTGGAGGCTTTGTCTTTTTTTTTTTTTTTTTTTTTTAAGAAGTGAAGAAGAAACGCTGAGGAATCATGAACCGACCACCCACCTGGTGACCTATTAAGAGTCATTATTAAACTGTTGTTCACTTATTTTATTTTTAAAACAAAACTATGTAACGTGTATGAAGGCTTAGCTAGACTGACTCCTTCCTAAAAATCTCTCTTTAACCAGGAAAAAAAGGTTTGGAAAATAAGGAAGCTTAAAAACAAAAACTAAAAAAGCTACTGACAGAGGTCCCACTTCAGCAAAGCATCTGCAGAAAAGGACCTAGCGGTTACAGTGGACAAGAAGCTGGATATGAGTCAACAGTGTGCCCTTGTTGCCAAGAAGGCTAATGGCATTTTGGGCTGTATAAGTTGGGGCATTGCCAGCAGATAGAGGGGAACAATCACGTCCCTCGATTCGACATTGGTGAGGCCTCATCTGGAGTACTGTGTCCAGTTTTGGGCCCCACACTACAAGAAGGATGTGGAAAAATTGGAAAGAGTCCAGCAGAGGGCAACAAAAATGATTCGGGGGCTGGAGCACACGACTTGTGAGGAGAGGAGAGGCTGAGGGAAATGGGATTGTTTGGTCGGCAGAAGAGAAGAATGAGGGGGGGATTTGATAGCTGCTTTCAACTACCTGAAAGGGGGTTCCAAAGAGGATGGATCTAGACTGTTCTCAGTGGTAGCAGATGACAGAACAAGGAGTAATGGTCTCAAGTTGCAGTGGGGGAGGTTTAGGTTGGATATTAGGAAAAACTTTTTCACTGGGAGGGAGGTGAAGCACTGGAATGGGTTACCTAGGGAAGTGGTGGAATCTCCTTCCTTTAAGGTTTTTAAGCACTGGCTGGGATGATTTAGTTGAGGATTGGTCCTGCTTTGAGCAGGGGGTTGGACTAGATGACCTCCTGGGGTCCCTTCCAACCCTGATATTCTATGATTCTATGAACATACCTAATAAGCATAGGATTGGTTTCATTGACTTGCAGAGACCTTGTACAGGCCTTCTGCACAAAGGTGAATTTCACCTTCGATGATTGATTAAATTTTTCTTTCATCACTGTTTGTTCCATTTGCTATATACATAATAAATAAGAATAATTTTTTATATGGTGTAGAAGTCAGACATATAGAATGGTAACTGCCAGGAGATCTCTTCTTTCCTTTGAGGATTTCCTTTGCTACAATTTTCCCATACTTCCTTGTTTTCCATTACTTGAAGGGGACTATTAAGCCATTTAAAGTTAGGAATGCATGTAAGTGCTTTGCTGAATCAGGACCAAAGAGCAGGGAAGGGAAGGGTTGGAAAACGTCACACATTCAAATCTGTTGGTCTGGAGAATACACATGCTAGGGGAATTAACTAACAAATGTAAGGACAACTTGCTTTACTCACCTAACTACTTCCACTGAAGTCAATGGCACTGCTGACTTGGAAAAGACAAGCAGGATTTCACTCCAAGTACGCTTGACAACTCATTTTGAACAATCATGGAGTCCACTAGTGGTGGTAAGTGATGCTTATGCCTTGTGTAGAAGCTCTGCACATCACCCCTAGCGAACAGCAATAAGGCTTTGTAGGGGCTCGGATACACTGGGGAAAGGGGCTGTGTGTGCAGACAGAGAGAACCATGAACAAACAATAAGTGCCATGAAATCAGAACTCAATAAGGGTTTGTAAAGTTGCTGAGGATTTGTATCCATGTTTTATTCAGGATTAGGATCCATTATTTATTCATTAAGTTCTTGTGAAGTGAATACAATTGTATATCTTGGAAATAATCCATTAATTAGTTGTTGAAAAAAACACACTGGGGTAGGATTTTCAGAAGCACTGGACTCAGGAACATGAAACCATTGCAAGTCGGAGGTCACTTATGTGCTTTTGGAAATACCAGCCTCAATCTAGACATATCTCAATCCTAATTATGTTTGATATTGCAACTCACACAGCCTTATCCTCAAAATTATTTCAAATTACATTTGGGGGCCTGCTTAGAGGCACTTTCTTTAGTGATCCTTTAAGTTAGTGCAGGTTCAACAAGCTTTCAACTCGTACTGTTCCCTTTATTCCCACTAATATACCAATCTACTATTACGTAAGATACCTCGATTTTGATACAGAAGCTGATCGTGGGAGAAATCAGTTGGGATGCTTTGCTCTAAGGAGAGGCCGAGTGAAGAGAACCAAAAGCACTGGACTGAAGGAGAAAGGTTTCCACCACTGTCTATAAATATTATCAAAAGGTGCCAGCACAGGCCAACCTGGACATGGGGAGAGCCAAAGAAGCTGTTCCGCAGCATGCAGGAGGCACTTGGGGGTGGGGGGGAGGAGCAGGGATAGGGTGCGCTTGGGGGGGCGGGTAGGGGTGGAACTGGGCGGGAAGAGGCAGGGCAGGAGTGGGAAGTGGTGGGGTCTTGGAGGAAGGGGTGGAGTGGAGGCAGAGCTTGGGGCTGAGTAGGGGTTGAAAAAGTTGGAAAGCCAGCACCTGTGCACCCAATTGAGGTGTGATTTCTCATTGAAGCACACTGTGTCGCACATTAATTGGTCTGTGTATTTCCTGCTAGTGCACACTAAAGATTCCATAGTGCGCTTTACGAAGAACAGGAGTACTTGTGGCACCTTAGAGACTAACAAATTTATTAGAGCATAAGCTTTCGTGGACTACAGCCCACTTCTTCGGATGCATATAGAATGGAAGATATATTGAGGAGATATATATACACACATACAGAGAGCATAAACAGGTGGGAAACCTGTCATAGTGCGCTTTAATTCAGGCTATGTCAACACTTCCACGGGATCAACGCTCCAGCAATCGATGCACCGGGGCTGTCAATTTAGCAGGTCTAGTGAAGACCCACTAAATCAATGGCAGAGCGCTCTCCGGTCAACCCCGAACTCCACTGGGAACAAGAGTAAGGTAAATTGATGGGAGAGTTGTCTGCCGTCGAACCAATGCAGTGTAGACACTACAGTAAGTGACCTAAGCTCTTAGATCAACTTACCAAAGTACTGTAGACATAGTCATAGTGCTGTTTCAAACAAACAAAGGAGTTTTCTTTTAAAGGGGAAATAATTTAACAACCAGTAGTCTTCTTGGGAAGCGGGGAAAAAATACTATTTCCAAGCAAATTCATGTCAGTGCACATGAAGACAGGGCCAACAAAGTGATCAGTTTCCAGATGGATAGGATGTGCCTGCAATTGAATATTCCATCTGGTGTAAAAATAGATGGAACAATCAGTCCAATGTTACGATGCCAAAGTGCAGCGACAAGCCTGCAAAGTGGCCTCAGTTACCAGCAGTCACTGCCACGGGGACATGTTTATAAACTTTGCCTTTCTTGGATTATCCCAATGTGGTTTCCTCTTGTTTCCTTCCAGAGGGCTGTTTAACTGGCATCAAACAAGCTACCATTAGACTATGTAACACAAGGCCACCCAGTCATCCTGAAATGACCAACAACAGTCATTTCTTAAATAACTGGTTTGTTGGTAGATCGATCAAAATAAAATTGTCTTTGGTTAATTTACTTTGAAGCTAGTGATAGATCTGTTTGTAGGTTTGGTTTCAATCTCTGAAACTGCTGGACTGCTGTGTAGTGTCCAATTCTGGAAGAGGACAGAAAATACCTAAGGAGACTAACTCCCATTCACCCCTCTGCTGTATTCACTATGAGCCTCTCATCACAGCGGGCAATGGATAGATGAGAAAAACAGACTTACAAAAGGCTCTATAGCTAAAACATCCAAAGAAGAGTCATCTGGAAGCTCAGACCAGCAAAGCCAGAGAGCTTCTCTCTTGTGGGGAGGAAGGTCACAAATGTTGACATATAGCTTGTTTAAAATGTGAAATTGCTAAAACAGAATATGTCTGTTTCCTAGGCCCACCTGCTTGCGTGGCAGGGGCATTTTAGGGATCCCAGGCCCAGTCTCTGGCACTTAGTCCAGCTGGTCCCCTAGGCGCAACTCGATGACTGGGAGCAATCACATCATGTTGCTTTCTTCTAGTGAGCTTTCTGGATGATTCAACAGCCACCACCAAGAAGCACGGACACACCCATTCCTCTCCTGGGGGAATAATCACCATTGGCCAGGGTTTTCAAGAGGAGGAAAGGGGAAAAGTCAGTACTGGGTAGGGGGCAGAGATCGCATTTCTTGTATTTGTCATGCAGAAAGCCTCCTGAAAACGCAGAACGAGTCTGTTTGAGAGACAGTAAGCTGACACTTTCAGGGCTTCTATCCTCAGACTTAAGAACTGAAGATGCCTTTTGTGACCATTACTTTTGATGTTCCACACAATTAAAAGGAAGGAACTATCTGCAGGCTGCACTGGACAGCCAAGTTGTCCCCCACAAAGGAGGCATAGAAGTCCCTGTCCATACACTCCACTAAGGGAGCAGAGCACTGCAGGCAGGACCTACCCTTCTGCTTGGGCTTTGCTTTCTCCAGTTTTACAGCTGCCATGGAGAGGCCACAGCTGGGACCCTAGTGCCAGAAAAAGGAGTGATGCACTTGCCTAGCCCTCCTGGCTACTATACAGCCATAGAGGCCAGGTCAAATCAACCAAATGATTTAAAGATTGCTTTCTCCAGTTCTGTGTTGCTCTGGGTAGGTCCGTGCCTGCCACTGCTGGAGACAGAATGAAAAGCAGGATCTTCGGCAAAGTGGCCACACCCAGCCTGCTTGATTGACAGGTCTGGTTCTGCCTTCAGTGAGCTGTAAGCAGAAAGATGACCCCCTGTAATGGCTCTGTGGACTTTCCCAGTGAAGCAGAACCAAACTGATGAATTAAATGAATATGGGTTGCATTTGGAAACAGCTGTGTGCTTTGAAAAAGGAAACAGAGAAGGATACTTTATAAACATCCAATTAATTTTCTTCTAGATTTTTTAAATCCATGCTATATAAATTAAAAATATACAATTAGCCCTTTTTAAAAAAAAAAATGGAAATCAACAAAAAATGAAACACCTCTGAATGATTAAAGTAAAGACTAAAAAATGTATTCTCTATGGCATACAGTCGATCCCATCTGTATTCCTTCTTTTGGGCCTCTCGCTACTCAGTTAGCTACCCACTTAAACACTTCAGAAGCCCAGTCTCTGGCAACCTACAGGTTGAAATATTCATGGATTTGTGAAAATATTCTCTCCGCCTCTCACTCTGTCAGCTAAAATTTGAAGACAGAGCTATAGAGCTTTATGGTAGGTAACACCGTTTCCATTAATGTGCACAGAGGAGGCCCAGGTTTCAGACGCAGCCACTCGATGCTGTTAAAATCGCACTTGCTTTAGACATTTGCAAACACCAAGTTATGTCCTGATCCAAAACTTGTTGAAGTCAATGGGCAATTATTAAGTGGTGGTGGTGGAAGGACATTTGAGTTTTTAAGTTGCCTGTCTTACTCGTGATGGGTTATATTAAATTGAACAGGTGCGGTTAGGTATTATTGTGATGTATTTTAAGTTCTGTCAAAAGCATCTAGAGCATATGGTAAGGTGTCCTTTTCCAGCATTTGTACACATCTAAATTAATGTGTAAAACAGAAAACCTGTGAAAATAAGCTACTTTTACACAAAAACCCACATGTTGGTATATTCCTCTAAGACAAACCTTAAACAATGAATATTGCAAAGCAACCAAGCGCAAATCCTAAACTGTACAACCTATGTGCCACTATCACTGTTTCTCTCTCCTGCTCTGAGGACAGGGTCTTCCACAGAACACTTCTCTTCTCAACTCAAATGAGAAGTAACAACTTCCTTCTGTCATTCCAAGGTCCTTCTTGTGCCTGCTGCACTCAAGTCCAAAAAGATGCAATGCATTTCCCCTTCCATCCAGGATTGATTTAATCAAGTGGTGCTTGCCTGTGCTAATAGCTACGCCCTGAGACACTGTCTCAGTCAATACATTTCCTCTCAGACAGTGGGCAGTTTATTTTAAATAGAAATTCCAGCTGTATTTAAGACCAGGTTAGGACTAGGTTCTAGCTGGAGAACCAGGTAGTCGTTCTTGATCAACACTTACCCATATTGCTTAGTTGTGTAAATGTTGCCAATTCTATTCTGAGAGCCCTGAAATGCACAGCATACATTTGTGCCCTCCTGGATAGTTCTTATAGATGCTCAAACAAGAAGTTCATGAAGATCACTCACTCTGGTAAGTTTCCAGAGGTGCAAGTATCATTTGTTCTGCTAATGTGAAGTTTCATACCTGCCCCAAACCAGTTCTTCCTGTTTTCCTTAGCACTAATGGTCACCGTAGAACACAGAAATAACAGAGTGCTTTCGAGGTGGCTGTGTGGCAGAGAAACCTCCTTTATGACTCCCGAGAAAGACCTCCTCCAGCACAAGCAACTACTTCAGGCTCTATGCAATTGACATCTCATGGGCCAGTATCTTATCCACCTTTCAGCAGAGGGAAAAAACTCAAACTGATCATCACTCTTAAAGTTTAAGGCCCCACTCCTAATTGGGGCTCCTCAAGTCATAATGCAACCACTGTGCTGATGAGTATTACACACTCACAATGAGAAAGAAAACAATCCAGAGCCTACAAAATAACCACTCTCACTCCCCCCCCACCACACACACACACACACGTACTGACAGCTCCCCAGAGAAGTACACTGAGGCCATGTGAGGGATGAGTAGCAGTGCTCGTTTTCTTCCTGCAGCATTTCATTAACCACAAAGATCTATACACCAAAGAGCAACACCCTCTCCACTGGGCAAGGCCTGAGGAAACGAGCTTTGCATAAGAGCCCTCAGTGGCAGAGAAGTGGGACCCGGGCTGGCGGGGAGGTATAATCCTTATGTTCCCCTGGTTGTGGAGGGCGATACTCAATGCTGTAGTAACCTCGGTACCTGCAGTACCCTCCATCTCCAGCACACAGACAGAGGGGATGTGCAGGGGTTTTGACTGGTGGAGCTGCAGTCACAGATGTCCTGGCCATGCCCTACAGATACCCTGGCCCACTCTTAAAGTCCCTCACAATAACAACATATGCAGCCTTCACAGAACATAACTCCACGGCATACAGGGACCTTCTGCACAAGTTTTCTGCATCTTCTCCTTTCCCCAAGCTGCGAATCTGCCCCAGTTCTGCTGCATTCAAGGCCTCCCAGAGCCCTTCCTTGGAGAGAGGATTTGGCTTAAAATTGATGCGACGGAGCAGATAGATACAGGGAACGGTGTGGATCTTTCCACTCGCACCGTTACTGATGGGCTCCATCTGTAGCAGCTGAAGATGTTAAAAGGTAGTGGGGAGAAAATGGCAAACAGCGGCAAGGTTTGTTCCACCCCAATGAGCGCTGTTTAGACAAGCTGGGTTTTAGTTTGCACAACCCTCCCGAGATTTGAACTGTATCATTTAAAGACAAGAATTAAAGAGTTAAATTAAAGCCATAATTCGACCTGTCCAAAAATTGTTACAAACTGGTGGGGAACGTCCTAGATTCTAAAGGTTTCTATTAACAGTAACATTTTATATGCGTACAGCCTTGTACATCCAAACCAACGCTTTACAAAAATGTTGTTTAACAGATGAGGAAACTGTGGCACAAACAGAGCAAGTGACTTACCCAAAGTCACACAAGAACTCTGAGGCAGAGCAAGGAACAGAACAAAGTCTCCCGACTTCCAATCATGTGCTGTAGCCACAAGACTAACCTTCCCTTACATCCACTCTGTCGAAGAGAATTATTTAAACTCTCGAACAAGGCAAGACTCGGGATTTACAATCAGGCATGAAAAGCATCAGCTCTAGTTTATAAGTTCAAATTCAATCACTACCAAGCTAGGCCCCAACGGCTGGTTCCCTGGTACATAAAATAAATAGAGGATTTGAGTTCAGTTCAAGTGGACAGATATTCACACCACAAAAATCATGACCCAGACCAATGACTGAATGTGGCACGGAGACTAGTCTCCTCTCGCAGCCCAAGTGGTCTCCCCTGAACTCGAAGGCATCCAGATGGGGTGGGGTCAATGTGGGGGAAGCTTGCATGCTGCTCCCCTTGCATACATCTGCAAACCCTGGTGGTCCACTCTGATCCCCAGTGGGCCATGGGATATTAGTTGGTGGCTCTTCCATGGAGCCATGAGCATGGGCATGAACCTGGTGCAGTCCACAAACTCCTCCGACACCAGTCCTTTCTGTGGCGAGAGGGAGACCCTGGGGCACATCTACAAAGGGTACGTCAGGTTGCAGCCCCTCTTCCGGCTTTCAAGTAGGAGGTTCTGGTGCACTTCTCCCTGTACCTCCTGATTTATGCACACCCTGTCCGTGGCCCCACAATCACAAGACCTCCTCGACAACCTCCTCCTGGCGCTGGCCAAGAAGGCCATCCATTATACCAGGAGGAGGAAGCTGGATGGGAGGTGGGGGTGTGCTCTGTGACTGTAGGGCCTATTACCATTCCCTTATTTGATCACCTCTCCAAGCAGAGGTCCTCTGGACAGTGTCTGCTGACTCCTTAGATACCTTTGAGGAGCAGTGGGTGCTGTCCAGGGTTCTCTGGTCAGCATCCCCTTCTGGATTCCTGATTCTTTAAATCTAACCTCACCCCCGCTCCTGTTTTCTCACTGTAGTCCCAAGAAGTCAGTTGAAGCCTGGTCACAGTGGCTCCTCCCCCCTACCTGAGGGGGTGGGCCTTTAGTTTTGGGATGGCCCACACCTGCCCAGTGCTTTCAAATAGCATACATCTGTGTAAACAGAGGACTCAGGTCTTCAAAACTATGAACTGGCACATCCCCACCTGCCACGAATTTCTCTTTAAAAACAATTAAACACAGACCATAATTGTCATCATCACCACAGAAAGCATTTCTATGGAATTGACAAAGTCTGGGGCTATGTTTCTTCAGAGCCCTAAAGAGAAAGAACAAGTTCCATTAGAACTGACTAAACCTAGAGTTCTGCAGACAACACTGATAATGGCCGTGGAGACCAGTGCACAGAGCAAAGCCCCAATCCTACATCGACTCCGTGCATAGGGATCCTTACGCCCATGTGGAGTGATGGCTCTGCAAGCTGGATTCAGGGTCTAAAGGTTATTCCCAAATTTCTTAGAAGGATGATACAAACAAAGGAGTTAGTTTTGAGAGAGCTTTTCCAAGGGGAGATAAAAAGGGGGTTGCAGGCTTAGCATTACAATGACTTCAATTCTCTTCCAAACTCTACATAACCTTTCTTTAACCAAAACTCTGTGAACAATAATCTTCTTAAACAAATAAACCACATTGCCATGATTGCATTTGTACTGTGGAAACAAGAAGACACTAACCATCATTTAATAACCAGCTTGAAATTTAGTCCTGCTGCAGGGGGGTCATTAGCCACTTATTTACATTTTATATAACATATATGAATGTATGCTCTCAAGGAGAGAAGCTTTGAAATGCATTAGAATATTAAACTATTGTAAACCCATTAAATTTGTCACCTTAACTCCAAAAACATGAGCTTAAAATTGAGGTTTTGCAATTTTTCAAATAAAGAATTTTAAAGTCTCAAGACATTATTCATTTTGTGTTTAAAAATACAGCAATTAATCTGTTATTTGGTAACAAAGAATATTAAATTTATTTCAACTAAGTGACATTTAAATATGCCTCTGACAGTATCAGCAAGGTCTGTTCGGTCGGTATATTAAGAAAAGAGATCACCATAACAAAAAACCCGAAACAACATAATTCATCACATCTCCCTTATAACCACCATCCAACCACAATAATCCTTTGACTTTATGTATGGATTTCTTTTCAGCTAAAATTCTAATCATATCATCCCCCTTCAGCAAAAACAAAAAAAACCCCAAAACCCAATCAGAATCTGTAGTGCTTAATCATCTTAGTGACTGACCTCACCCAAACACAATTAAAAAATATTCTCATATACCTAAATTATTTCTTGTAAAGGCAACTAATCTCTCTTTAGTATTACCCTAAAGAACTGAGGATTTTTTGTGCCCTTTTAACATCCACCCTAGTGAAAGAGTGCCATCCTTCTAGTGGCTCAATGAGAGATGGAGAACTGAATAAACGTTTTAGCCAGCCAGGTTTGTCTTCATTTGCAAATGTATTTATTAGCCAGTGACAGTTTAAACACAGGAGGGGATGAGGTAGGACACCAAATTATTTATCAATGCTCCAAAGCCAGTGAGGATTCCAAAGGAAAGATGTTTGCTTTTAATCAAGTGCCAAAAGAAACAACTGTTTCAATTTAGCACAGCAATCCCTCCAATCCAGAATTAAGAGGGTTAATGTCTGCTAAATTAACACTTTCAATATATTTATTATATAATCTCATAATCTAGAGATCCCAATATACAAAAGGTTGGAGGCAAACTCCTCCTTGATTATTAGGAGATTAAGGCCATTTCTGGAGTTCCTTCTTACAATTTTCTTGGCTGTTTAATTTTCTGCTATTGTGCCAAAAAACACACAAACTAGTGTCTGACAGCGAATACCATAAATTAGAGCATTCCCACCGCTCCCTTCCTCCCCCCCCCCCCCATTAGCCTCTCCTTTTCACTGGTTTGGTTTTCTATGGCATCCCCAAAATATAACCTCTGACAGCCCAACACTTTCTAATGTCCACCATGCTAGAGCATCCGTTCAGTAAATAAAGGAAAAGTACTACGCTCTGAGTCAAAAACATCACTTCCTGAAGCATCTCCCTTCCCTGGAAATCTCTCAAACATTGTCCCTACTTATTTTGCCATCACATAGCCCCAGGGAATGTCACCTATTGTGCGCCCTCCTCCCCCCCCCCCCCCCCCCCCAGCCTCCCAAGAAATCAAATCTGTTAAAAATCTTCAGGAAGATTAATCCTACCTGGTTTGTTCAAGGTAATAAAGTTAAAGCTACAGCAATGAATAGAACTGCATACCACGAAAAAATGCAGGCCCTTTGGTGAGGGCTTATCAGAGTATTAAAGATCCAGAATGAAACAAAATATTCCAGGTTTCAGAGTAGCAGCCGTGTTAGTCTGTATCCGCAAAAAGAACAGGAGTACTGTGACACCTTAGAGACTAACAAATTTATTAGAGCATAAGCTTTCGTGGACTACAGCCCACTTCTTCCGCAGCAGCCACAGATAGTGTAATAGCCTTGCAATAGTGCCCACGTGCTCAGATTTCTATGTTCCCCCCAAGATTCATCAATTTAAACAGATCTACAAGTTTCATTTTTACCTTTGTCAATATGGACCTACTGCATATGACCTTTTGTCACTAGTTAAATATCTCAAACTCATTGTAATGTAGTGAATAATAGTTTTCCCATAACACTACGGTAGTGAGGCACAATTCAACATCTATTCAAGTTTAAAAGTATGATGTGTTCGGATACATTGAGCTCTTTTATATACTTGTCCCTATTGAAGAGATTCTGACATTTATTTTAAAAAAGTAAAATGTATATGACAAAGTATACTGTGTAACTAGAAGAACAGCAATGTTATGGGGATTCATACAGATATGCATTATAAATGTGTAATTAAGGCCCTCGTCTTCACAATTTCCTCGGTCTTCTCATCATCTTAGTTTCAAAACTCACAGTTGAGATCAATCGAGCATTGTGTTCTTCCAGAGCATCTCAAGCAAGAAGCCGGTTTCTCCAGCTCTCTACTCTCCCAGTTCAAATCTTGCAGTACCTCTGTAACTGCTCCTTTTCTCTTTCCTTTAGCTTTCCCTCTGCATTACAATGGATTCCTTAAGCCCTCCTAACTAGAGTTGATCTGGGTCATTCAATGCGAGCTTTCAGGCGGGCATTACTATATCACTTCTATGCAGATGGCACCCAATTTCAAATCAACTTACATTCAGGTATCTGTCTAGCTTTTGACTGCCATATTCATTTTATTTATTTAAAGCAACCCTGTGCCATATGCCTGACAATTATTGCTCTTCGTAAAACAGGCAGTAACCTTTGCTTCCAAGAACCAAAACTTATTCTATTCCCTTGCACCTCCACAACCTGGGAGTCACTTGGCTCCCCTTTCAGAACACTGTCAGAATTCACCACTGTTGAGACCTTGCCACTGTGGGAACAAAAGAATTGCCATGATGTATCAAACCTGGTCCAATACCCTGATTTTGGCAGCAGCCAGAACCAGCTGCTTCAGACAGAGAGATAAGAATCCCGAAGAGAACTATTATGGAATAAATTGTTCAGAAGAAAGTTTCTTCCTAGCCTTGGTCAGTGAGTGGTTGGCCTCTGCTTTAGATAAACATGAGGATTTATATTCCCAGTAAAATCTTTTGTATCCCATCTAAATTAACTGCCTGTTTTTATCATCTATATATGTTTCATTTTTTAATCCCACTAAGCTCTTAACTTCAATATCTTATGGCAGTGCGTTCCACATGATAATTGTCTGTCATATTAACAAGTATTTCCCCTCTTATGCATATTAAATTTGTTGACTTCCATTTCATTGATTGTCTCCTTGTTCTTACATTATGAGAAAGGGTAAACAGGAACTTCCAATTCATTCCCTTTGTAGCATTCATTGTTTTGTTCCCTATGATGTAATCTCTCACTTATCTTTTCTCTTACCTCAGCAGCCCCAAGCATTTCAATCTCTAACCTTTCCAGGCTCCATTTCTGCGATATCCTGGTTGAACAGTGTGACTAGAACTGAATGCTGTATTTCGGCTGAGGATTTACCATTGGTTTACATAATGACATAACATCAGTATTATCTTCAGTCCCATTCTTTATAGATTCTAACATTGTTTGATATTTGACCATCAAGTTTTAATCACTTTCAGTCTTGACTATTGGAATTTTTTGTCCTTTATGATCTTCCTAGTAGCAAAATGACGTGCCCACGCAACTTTATGGTTCCAGAAACTGGAGTCATATCTCCATCATCTTCCATCACCTTCACTGGCTCTTTATCCTTCTCCAAAACCAATTCAATATTGCTTTCCTGATTTCCAAACACATTGCTCCAATCCATTTTGTTCGTATAAATTTTGGCTCACTCTCCATTCTCTGCTTACAATGCCCCACAGTCTAGGGCAGGGGGGGGGAAATAAATGATCCTTCACTCTCTAGAGCTCTTTTCCTCCCCACTCAGATCCACAGAATCCCATTCTCCTAAATCTCACCGTAAAGCTTTCCCTTTGGCTTACAATAACTACGCCCCTCCAGTGACTTCAGCTGGCTTTGGAAGAAGCGCTCTGAGACTCTGTATTAACGATGCTATGTAGCAAATGTACATCTCGTCTACGTGACACCATTGCAGAGAACACATTGCCCCAACCAAAGGCTTTATTTTATCCAAAAGATTGTTTAGCGAGAGACTAGTACTGAGCATGCACCTCCCGCAGGTCAGGGTTATTATGCAATACATGGCTGAAGTTGACAGTGTTCTTCTCTAAGGGTACGTCTATACTTACTTCCTGGTCCGGATGTAAGCGATCGATCTTCTGGGATCGATTTATCGCATCTTGTCTAGACACGATAAATCGATCCCGGATCGATCCCGGAAGTGCTTGCCGTCGACGCCGGTACTCCAGCTCGCCGAGAGGAGTACGCGGCATCGACGGGGGAGCCGGCCTGCCGCGTCTGGACCCGCAGTAAGTTCGGACTAAGATACTTCAAATTCAGCTACGTTATTAACGTAGCTGAATTTGCGTACCTTAGTCCGAAGTGGGGGGTTAGTGTGGACCAGGCCTTACGAAAGGTAGTGCTATCAGTACAAATATTCATTTGACTTGTAAAATCAAGAACGAATTTCTGAATCCCACTTTTGTAGTCGTGCTCATTAAGAATGCACATTTAACTACTTCCACTGCCAGACACCCAATGGGCAGTGCCAGCATCGCTTCAAGTAGATAATACAGGTTTCAGACAAAGTCACATACTCACACATGCTCCATGTACAGGAGTATGATGGCAGGACACAAAGAGATTTGTAAATAGTCTTCGCACAATGTGGTTCCTTCCATGACATTAGCAAACCAACACATTTAAATTTTCTACCTGGTTTATTTCTACAACTCACAGCCAAGTACACCTCAGCTCTGCAAGCCAAGAATGGGCTTATTAGGGCAATCAGTCTTTTCATCATTAATTATATAGAGAGAGAATTTGCTGCTAATTAGAAATGATGAACATTCAAAAATTATTTCTCTGTCACTTTCAGCCCCAAATTGAGTCATCTTGTCCCTTTAACAAAATGATAAGTAGCCAGTTACACAGCCACAAATACAACATCACAAATGGTGATGCCACATCTTGGGAAAAGGGGATATTTTCTTTATTTCATAAATCTAAAAAACTTGGTGACGCAGCTACAAAAGAGATAAGCATTTGAATACACATCCTGGTGGTTACAAACAATGACAGACAGAGATCTTTCTCTACAACTCCCTTTGAATGTTCCTGTGCCACCAATTTAATTTTACGATCCATTACAATTCCTGAACCAGGATGGGCTTGCTGGCTGGGAATCACTGGCACTTCTTGTAAAGTGGCATAAAAAGCTTACTACATAAAAAGGCCACAGAGTATTCAATCTCTGGCCGCTGGAAGACAATGATATGGGTAGGCTTGGAAGGATTACATTTTTATCAGTAAATGTCAATTTTACCGTACGCAAACAAATGGACAAAATATTTCCATCAATGATAACTGAAATTTACAGATAGGCAAAGTACGAAACATTTTGCTTGAGAACTTTCTACATTTTGACGTGGTGTTAATTTATGTTTTAATGGTTATAAAGCTTTAACTCTTTGAATTTCAATGTCTACAGTCAATAAATAACTGCCTGATCCCCCATAATTTCCTACAACTGTGAAAATTTAGATAGATAAAAATAAAAACAAATGTTTAAAAACCTATAATTTTGTGCAACTGTGAAAATGTAAACTGTTCAAAAATGAAAAAAATGCCTAAAACTAACCATGGATATCAGCCGTGAAAATTACAAAAAAAATAAACATCAAATTCTGACAAACCTAAATATGGGTGTTCCACATGCTAGAAGACATTTACTAAAGCCACTTAGCTTCAAAACTTCTCAAGATCCAATCTATTTCTGACCCTCCTATCTAACCTGAGCATAATGACATTCTGACTTTTCAAAAAAACGGTAGGAAATGGAAATCACTAGTTAGCTTCATGGTTTTGGGCTGAGTAGAGGTCTAAAGAATTGCCATGAACTTTGCTCCTTAGCGGTCCTACCAGTAGCAGTTAAAATTAATATATATTCCCAAAACAGCAGGATGGAAAAATAATTCCGAAGAATTTTTATTTTACAGCTGAGAATGTCCTGTGCCAACCCATCAGTCTGAAAGTGTCTTAAGAGCACTTCGTATAGGAAAGAAGGTTAACACCAATCAACATACTAGTTAATACCAGTTCTGGTGTCCTCACTTTAGAAAGGAGGTTGACAAATTGAAAAGGGTTCAGAAAAAAGGTCTAGAAACCTGCCTAACAGCAAGAGGCTAAAGAAGCTTGATCTATTTATCTTATCCATGAGAAGATTTAGAGGTGACTTGATCACTGTCTACAACTACCTACACAGGGAAAAGTTTTCTGATAGCAGGGGTCTCGTTAATCTAGTCCAGCATGGTCCAAAGACTGAGGTGTAGCTAGGCAAACTCAGACTAGGTGCACATTTTTAATAGTGAGGGTAACCAGCCATGGGAACGCCTTGCCTAGAGAAGTAGTGGATTCTCTATCACTTTGGACCCTGTACTTCGAGACTGAATGTCTCTTTCCAAGAGATACACTCTATCCGAGCCAAGAGTTATGGGCTTGGTGCAGGAATCACTGAGTGAAATTCTCTGGCCCGTGAGACGCAGGAGGTCAGACGGGATGATCATTATGGTCATTTCTGACCTTCAAAATCTATAAATCTGTGAAAAATGAGCACAGGATCCCCAGGATCTGCATTAATGTCACTCAAGCAGAGACACCTACCCCGCTTAGCTCTCCTGGCCCCTTCCCTGATTGATGAGAGAGGTCAAGAAGCATGTTTCCCTTTTTGTGAATCAGTGGGCTGAGGTCTGGAAGGAAAAGGCTAATTCTCCAAACAAGCTTGACTTCATCTAAAGAAGATCTTCACAGCTGAGAATCTGGGATCTTAACTCTGGGTTTGCAGAGAGCCCAGAAGAGGAGAAGGAATTGGTTAGAACTTATCTACCTCCCACCCACAACCTCACAAAGCTCCTTCCCCCTTTGCTGCCTAGCTTCCTTGTTTTATATCCCTGGCAGCTCCCGTTGAAGCTCACTGAAATGAAACACTTAACCTTTGCAAGTTGCTTTCTCTTAACGAATACGCAGCTGTTTGCTATTCATTACATCCAAAAGGAAAAGCCAAATCTGTTTCTGCTGCATTAGCCAGAGAGGCTGTTAAACACTGCACAGAGAGTAGTCATGGCGACCTTCTCTGGAAAGGAAAACTGGACATTTTCAAAGGTTATCATCAGCCCTTACAAAAAACAAAACAGCAGCAACTTTTTAAAAATTGCTATTTTAAAGTGAGCTTAGTGCTGGTGAAAGGTGCCAGACTGACAGCAATGATCACTGAATTCCTCTTTGTCCACGAGCTTGGCAAAGCAGGGACAGGCGCAGTGCGAGCTTCCCACACAGCCCTCTGTCCGAGTGCCTCAGCCCTGACTGGAGCCACCATCTCTCCTGTGATGAAAAGGCAATGGTGCTCCATGCCTATTAAATCCTTGGCCTCTCTGCTGAGACTGCCAATTAGCGCTCAGCGCAAGGGAGGTTGCGATATAGACACTAGGAGATGGATCAAGACGACCATGGCAGGACCCATCTAAAAGCTGTCAGATGGTATCTCTTCTGGTACACACTGAAAATGACCCCTCAGGAACAAAGAGGATGGACGGTCTTAATTACAAGAATAAAGAAGGTTGCTGGCAGCAAGAGACAGGGAGTTGGAGAAAACACACTTCCACCAGGAATTTTGTTGGTGGCCTTCAGTTACTTACTTTATGTTAGGAATTCCAGTGGTGCTCTGCACCATAACAACCAACCAGCTTAGAAACATTATTTTAGCCTCAAAAGTCCCCTGCGAGGTAGAGAAAATTTTATCCAGATTTTACAACTGGGGAACCTCAGGCAAAGAGACGTTAAGTGACGTGTCCCGAGTCATATAGGAAGCCTGTGGGAGTACTAGGTAGATAACCCAAATCTCTCCTGACCCTCATTACTGCACCTTAATCAAAGAAGAATCATAAAGTCATCCTTCCTCCCATTCTGAGAGGGTTAACAAACCCTCCAAAGAGCTAACAGCCCTTTATCAGCCTCCGCCCCCACTCCTCCCCCGCAGCAGATAAAACATAAACATGGCAAAACAACCTGGCTAAAAAATATCAACAATCTAGGGACTTACGGCTGCAAATGGCACATGCAAACATGAGAAGACGTATTATTAAATGAAAACAGGGTCATTTGGTTCCACTCCAAAGCTAATAAGGATATTCCAGGGCAGGAGGCAGCCAGGTTAGAAACTCTATAATGGAGACTGCTGTCCAATCAGTGTTTATGTAGATTCATAGACAAGCATCTGTGATGTGTCAGGAGTGGGGAAAAAAATAGCCAGCAAACTGCTTTGTGGCATGTATTGATCTGCTAGGTAAGAAAGTATAGCTTCTCTGCAGTGTCCCAGCAGGGAAAGCCGGGCAGCCTGCTCCTCCTGACAGGGCAGCTAATACAGTCAAATCATCACCAAGAAATGCAGCACAGGAACAATCTAGCAGGCAAAAGTAACCCAGGACGGTGGAAGGGTAGCTGAAAAAGTTAAGGCCAGCTGCTTTGTACCAGGTTTGTTAATTGAGCTAAATATTTTCTTGACAAAAAATAAAAAGAACCCACCACAAGTAGGACCACAAGTATGTCCAAGCTTTTTGTGCTAGCACCAACAACTGAACTTTTATCCTAACCGGCAAACCAGATTCCAGATCTGGTTTCTCTACTGCCCCATTTATTGTCACTTGTCTCGCTCTCTCTTCCCCATGTGCCAGTGTCACCTGCAGAAATGGTTTGGCAGGGATGCTAAGTCTTCCTGCCAGCATATGCCCTTAGGTGTGCAAAGGGCCCAAACGTCGACTCCCACTCCCATGGCATCAAGCTCTCTAGGAGGGTAGCCCAGTTACTGTTTCTGGAACACAAAACCTCAAATTCCCCAACTAATAATCCCAAGGTATCTGTAAAATTAAATTCTCTCTGAACTCTTTCTATAGATGTATAGTGAGAGGCCAGTACTGATGAAGGTCAACACCACACCAAGGTGTGTCTCACTCATTACCATTGGCCTGGATAAGCACCATTGCATCCTTTAATGGGTTTGAGCACCACCACATGGAGCAACCCTGCCAAGAAAGAGGTGTCTGGACTCACCTATTACACTGCTGCATTTCTTCCTCTCCTGCCCCACACGTTCTACCTTGTGGAGTCTCACTACCAACAACATATGCTTTCAGACCACAACCAAACTCTCAGTTTTCACTTTATTTTTATATGAATATTTAACCATCTTAATTTACAGGGCACCTATCTTAAAGTGTCTGTTTGCCAGACAAGACAACCCAAAGATAAAGGCGTACAGACCATCTAGGTGGGAAGAACCCATGTAGGCCAAAAACCTGTAGTGGTCCCTGAAAATAAAACATATTACCCCTGCCCCAATTGCAGAGATGGATCCAGGGTCATGAAGTGGGAGTTGTTTGACAGGTAGTACTTGTTATCCTGCCAATTAAGCCTGAAAGAGTTATATAATCTACTGATTAACTCTCATAGGGCACAGAAACTGGCCAGAGCATCAACAGAAAAGATTCTTACCTCGATGGTTGGGAGAAAGCTTTTCTCACTTACTATAGTTTGATGACTGGGAAGCAGGCAAGAGGCCTGAGACCCTAGATGGAGTCCTTCCTGTTTTTTGCGTTCTGTTAAAGGCCTAATAAACACAGCACAACAGAAACTGAACATGCTTTTTGCCTCTGCTTGTACAGCAAGCAAAACCCAGGGCTGATACTGTGCAAAACATTACAATAATGATTGATCAAGAACCAACCAACCCATACACAGGCTGTGTATTGTGCGTGGTCACACTCAGATCAGAGGTTTTCTCAGATTTCTGACAGATTTTTTTAATTAGCCTAAGGGTTATTTTTTCCAGTAAACAAAGACCCATAAGGGAAAGTGTTGAGAAATGTCCTCCTTTGCCCCCTCCTTCACTACGATAACCAGTTCTGTAGTGGTCGTTTGCCCCTTATACCTCTAAGGGCACATTTACATTTGAGGTAGGAGGTGCAATTCCCAGTTCACGTAGATGAACCCGCGTTAGCTGTGCTCAAGCTCACGCCTAAAATTAGCAGTGTGCCAGCAGCAGCATGGGGTGGCGTCTCGGACTCGCCAGCCGAGTACATATCTGGGAGTCAAGCAGGATTGTCCTGGGAGCAGCTAGCCCAAGCATCTGCCTATGCCACTAAGGACACATTGCTATTTTTAGGCACTAGATCAAGCACAGCGAGTGTGGGTATGTCCACGTAAACTGGGAATTGTACCTCAAATGTAGACCTACCCTAAGTGTCAATATTTACCTGCACACACTTGATTTCTGGTTTGCATGGAGAGCTGAAAACATTGAGGGAAAGCTAGAAAACGTTGGGCTTTTCCTAAAGCTGTTACAAAGCGAAGGCCTCCTCCCCCTCCTTTCCCCAATACACCCAAAGAGATTTTTTTCCAGAGAGATCTACTGACATTCCTGATTGAAAGAACCACGGACAGCTGCTTAGGACAAATAAATATAGCTCAATACAATCCTGTGACATCAAGATTGTCATGACACAGTATCATGCCATCCTCATGCTGTCACTACTTACTGACATCACAGCAAGGACATTAGGGCAGTGATCCCCTACCTGTGAGGTGCACCCCCTGGGGGGCACAGAGGAACATTCGGGGGGCAGGGTGGAGGCCAGGCCAGCCCCCATGAGGGGCGGGAAGGGAACGCCACCCAGCCCTGCTCCGCCCCCAGCTCTGATCCGGCCCTGCCCCCAGCCACGGCCCCACACCCAGCCCCAGCCCCTGGCCACAACTCCATTCCTGGCTCCACCCCCAGCTGTGTCACCAGCCTGGGCCCCCTTACCCTGTTCGCATCCCCCCACTGCCAAAGCCCCACTCCCAGCCCCAGCTTCCGGGGAGGGGGGCGCTGACAGGGGTTAGGGGGGGACACGACCCTGAAAAGTTTGGGGACCACTGGATTAAGGACAGGACAATGTGTTAAGCCCAATTACAAAGCACCTTAAGGCTTAGAATGCTCACAGTCAAGTTTGAAGCAGCTCACTTCCTGCTGGGGTATGGTCAAACAAGAGTTTACTTCCTGGGCAAAAACACATTTATTTCCTAGTTCAAAGCTAACGTTACCTGTAGGGAGAACTGCTGACACATGGTGCATAATTTGTAATGAAAGAGGTGACGGGGCTCATGCAATGTTGTTACATTGATCACTGATACAGCAAGCCTGGAGGTGCTGGGGCTCTGCCCTGGCACAAATTAAGCACTGCTTCCAGCCCACATACACTGGTGGTTGTGTGGCATCCGCTCGTTTTGTGGAGAGAGATGAGGAGAAAAAGCCGAGGAGAGTGCAGGGGCAAGAAAGGAGCAATCTGAATACATTCATGGGTTCTGTAAAATCCTTTATTCTGACCAAAACACAATGGAAAGCAAACAACAAGAGAAATATATATGGGCTGGAGGGGAAAAGTCTTTTCCAATAAAATATTCTCAAGGATGTGAAAATTGACCCCAGAACTGCAGAGAGCACCCCACTGTGCTCTCTCCCGAATCCTTCTAAAACCCTCTGGGTCGCTGATTATGCCATCCTGCCATCATTAGTGCTGCTGTGCGGTGCTCTCCCAATGGTTATAAAGTACCCACACCAATTGCTTACTGGAGAGTCGGGGACCCACACAGGCCTGTGAAACTAAATGCCTCTGGAACTGGTCAGATGACTTCAATTTGGGGAACACCAGGCACTGACTGATCTCACCAGTTCTCCTGCCACTAGCTGCTGTGCTGTACTACCGAGCTACTGCTAGCAGGTTACACAACTGTGCAATTTGGCAATGACACCCACTAGGGATATCACTGCTTCTTTTGGGGAGGAAGTGGGGGTGAAGTGTACTTGACTATCGCTAAAACTGCACGTCCTGAGCCCATTGCTGTCTTCTGCTGTGCTGCATTCCACAGCTACTGCTAAAATGGAGAGATGCTGCATTAATACACTGTTGCCAGCTGTTGTGATTTTACTGAAAATTTGGGATATTTGAGGTGTTTCTGAAAGCCCTAGTTCATGGAGTCATGTTAGTGAGAACCTCAGCTTTCACACACAAAAATAAAAAAATTCTAGCCCTCTTTGTAGCAGAGAAAATCTTGAAAGTGTGCCCTGTGCGCGCCCCGTGGGCTCAGCAATTGGAACGCATGGAAAAAGAATGCCCAGAATATTTATTTTTTAAAATCTCACAATTTTTAAGTCAATGTCTAGATTTTTTTTTAAAGCCCTGACATGATTTTAAAATCACTTAAGCTTGGCAGTACTGTTAATAAGAGAACCAATTTGTGCTATATTTGCTTTTCAATTTGTCCCTTTTCAAATATACTTATGACGACTGCTACGGTTTTGAAAGTAGCTCCCACTGATTATGGAGCATATACTGCTCCTGGTGACCCAAAAATTAGGACCAAACCAGTTAGAGTCACTGCAGAGATGACGGTGTTTGCAGTAAGAAATGAAATGGTGGTGCTGTTCTCCACATCCAAGAAAAAGTTCATGGACTACTTAGGAAAACAAATCCCATGATCTGGTTTTCAGTATTCTGGTGGCTCGGATGACGCAAGCAACTATAGTTGTAGGAGATAGAAAAGGTAGATTCTGCATTTGCTGCTCTTACTACAGTTAGTAATTCTAGAAATTCTGCAAGGTCATACACCTAGGAGCAAAGAATGCGGCCTATACCTACAGAATGGGAACTGTTTCTGGGAAAGCAGTGACTCTGGAAAAGATTTCGAGATCTTAGTAAACAAACATCTGAACATGACACCTCCCAGTGTAATGCCATGGCAAAAAAAGCTAATGCAATCCTGGGATGTATAAACAAGGGAAAGTGAGTTGAAAAAGGAAGCTGATTTTACGTCCGTATACGGCATAGGAAAGACTGATACTGGAATATTCTGTCCAGTTTTGGTGTCCATGTTAGAATCATAGAACCATAGAATTAGAAGGGACTGCCAGGGTCATCTAGTCTAACCCCCTACCAAGATGCAGAATTTGTTCTGTCTAAAGCATCCAAGACAGATGGCTGTCCAGCCTCTTTTTGAAAACCTCCCATGAAGGAGCTTCCATGACTTCCCTAGGCAGTTTGTTCCATTGTCCTACTGTTCTTACAGTTAGGAAGTTTTTCCTGAGATTTAATCTAAATCTGCTAGCTGTAGTTTGAACGTTGGTCCTGACCTCATTTTTAAAAAGGATATTGAGAAATTAGAGAGGGTGCAGAGAAGAGCCACAAAAATTATTCAGGGGTTGGAGAAAATGGCTATGGCCAATTGAGACTGAAGGAACTCAATTGGTTTAGCTTATCAAAAAGGAGATCCAGACATGACTGACTTAAGAGGTATCATTACCTTCAGAGGGAGAAAAATACCAGGTATTAAAGGTCTTTTTAATCTAGTGAAGACAGGCAGAACAAAAACCAATGGCTGGAAGCTCAAGCTAGACAAATTCAAATTAGAACTAAGATACAAATGTTTGACAGTGAGCGTGATTAACCACTGGAACAGACTACCAAGGGAAGTGCTGGGCTCTCCATTTCTTGAAGTCTTCAATCAAGACCGGATGACTCTGGAAGAGATGCTTTACCCAAATACAAGTTTTGGGGCTCATACAGGAGCACCTGGATGAAATTCTATGGCCTGTGTTATACAAAAGGTCAGATGATCTAATGGTCCATTTTGGCCTTAAAATGTCTGAATCTAAGAAATGAAGAAAGAATTGGAAGTCCTCAGCTGAAAGAAAGAAAAAAAATGCAATTTTAACCCCTTTGCCCTCTAAAATACACACAATCTTCCCAAAAGTCCTCAACTCCTCACACAACATTTGTAAAACTCTAAACACATGGACGTGCCTATGAAACAAAACAATGAAACTGCAACATCTTGTGGAAAGGTTCCGGTTTCTAGCATGAGTGAGAAAAAGACTGTTCTTCAGTCCATGCCTCATTCATCCAAGTTGAAATCTCCATTGTTTCTGGGCCACCGGTTGGCCCACCACCCTCACTGGTGGCAGGGAAAGTGCTGATTTAGCCAGTGGTCTATAGGGCATATTAATATGCAAACTGGGCAGCTCGGTCAATGGCCATTTAATGTTGCAATGTTTTAGAAGCTGTTCCAGTGGTTGAGGTGAAGAGGGGAGAACCATGACTCCTTCCCAGGTCCTCGCTTCTTGCCTATAATTATCTCCCCCACTTTTTTAACATTTTAGAGAAAATGTTCGAACTTTGGTGTCTAAAATAAAATAAAATAGAAAGAATGGGCTGACTGGACTGGAGCAGTGGGTGCTCAGCCCCTATAAAAATCATGCCCCTTATTTAGGTGCCAAGATATGGTGTAACTGCTTAATTTTAGGCATGCAAAGTCAGATAATCGTGGATAACTGGGCACATCACAAAATGATACCCACAGCAACTGAGGATCTTGCTGGCACGCTGTGGAGAGTTCATTCTTCACCGTCTATTCAATCTTGGGTTCTGTAGAGAATGAATTCCCCTGTCACCCTAGGCAGGGTTAGTGCACAGCAGCAGGTGGTGATGTGGGGAAAAGCTTACAGAGCTGTTGCCCATACTGGGCTTGTTCTGGGATAAATGGAGAGCTTCCAACTCCAAGGTGCAGATAAATTACTTAATGTTCTGACAGATCAATTCTGGTAACTTTGTACTGCTCCAGGCAGCTCTTTCTCTCCAATTCACAACCTGCAATATGCTTTCTACTTATGTATTGGCCATCTGGGGTTTACACCCTGGGAGTCTATCTAGGCCAGTCGTCAATGCTTCATATGCCTCTTTTTGCTATGTATTTAAGACTCAGTGTTTAAACAGAATCACAGATCTGGAAAGTGGATGACTGAGTTGAATGTATGTGATTGTTGGAGCGGAAGTTTAGTGGTTTGAGACACTCCTGCACAGTTGGGATGCCAGAGATATTGGAGAATTTTACCCAAAGCCTCTGGTGTTTCATCACTACAGTGAATGACGGGTATTTTGCGCAACGCTAGAGTACCTTTAATTCCATTGTGTTTGGAGGGGACAATTGAATTTGCACAGTGAGGTTAATTTTGTTCTCTGGCCCCATGAGGCAGTTGTAGGTTTTGAGACATTTTCTTTCTTTTCTTAAAGTGAAGGAAAGCTTTGGAGCGAAGTACAATAGTATCTCCACTGAGCATTTGTGTGGGTAAAGAGTAATGGTGGATTCCGCTCTGCTCTCTCCAGCGCTGGAAAGCGAATTTGGTGAATTGGTCACTTACTTGCATCACTCTGCTGTCTCCTCTAGGCCTGGCGCACAAGCACATTAAGAATCATGAGACTGCTAGCTTTTTCCCTTTATTTCAGCATTAGTGGCTTGAAACCAATATCCTGGGCTCATTCTACATTTATATAGTCACTGCCATGGGCCATAGATGTGTTTAGTACATGGTGAAACCTGAGAATGATATCCCTAAGTGGGCTGTGCTTAAAGTAATTTTTTCATGTGACGTTATATCCAAATACTGGGGGAGAAAAATAATAATATTCCTTTGCATAAGTACACTGTATGTCAATGTAAAAGTTGTTGGTAACAATAACTGGCTGCTACATGCTTCTCAATACTCAGTTAAGCAGCAGGAAAAAAGGAAAACAAAATCTGAATGCATCAGGGCAAGCCACATGACATTTTATGCTAAAATGACAGAAAAGTGAACCTTAAATCTAGAGTTTGAAAAATTCTGTGGCGAGCAGGAAACTTTCTGTAACAAGCAAAGGAGCCTGAGCAATCAGCTTCTGTACTATTTAAACTTTCGTTATAAAAATAAAAAATCTTGCACTTCTGGTTCTGAACGTGAATTGAGTGTAGCTGATGAAGGGCTGTCTGCCTGAGTCTGTGGACAGGAAGCACCAGTGCCTCTGTTGCTGCTCAGAACTCTGTCAATCAGCAGAAACTTTTTCCTCCACACTCATAGCAGCTACTTACCACCACCAACAACAACCCCCCAAAAAGCCCACACACATCAGTCAGAAACCTCTGATATAGGAGTAGAGAAATGGAGATCCTTTCTCTTCTCAACAGCCAGCAAACTCTAAAGAGGGGAGGAGAGACAGAACTATTTTTCTCCCTCCTAGCACTAAAGGGAGTTAGAGCTGAAAATTCATCAGACAATTACCAGCCAGAGACTTATATAAAAAATGGAGCCCTCAAATCAGATCCAGGGATAACCCTCTTGTAGAAATCCCAGCAGCTGGAAGTGACAACACCCAAACAGTCACAACAGCTTGAAGCACCCACTTGATATCAACTTTCACGCCATCACATAAGGAAAGAGCTAAGATAAAGAGGTGAGCTACACAGGACTCAAATCACAGACAGCTTTATAAGTAAAACAGGCCTGACCCCAGCGCTTAGTGGTTAGAGCGCTGGTCTGCTAACCAGGAAGTGGCAATTCAAATCTCATTGGGGCCTCAGCAAAAGCAGCAGTTTGGATGTTCTTCTTAAAGATCTGCTCTAGGAATTATTTTGGGGGAATTCTTTGGCCTGTGTTATACAGGAGATCAGGCTAACGGATCACAATGGTTTCTTCTAGTCTTGGGATCTATGATGGGGTACCGGGGTACAGTTGGCTAGTCAATTTAATCCTCCAGCGAGTTGGTATCTGGTAATTTTGCACACCCATAAATAACTCTACTGCCATGCTTGTAATTAATGAATAAATAACTCCTTAAATGGAATGGGAGATATGTTAGGACTAAGTGACATATGATGACATAACAGCTACCCATGCTGTAACAAAGCTTTGCTGTCTAGTAATAAAGAGAATGCACTGGTGTATCCTATTAGATTACTGTTTTATCATTCTGTGTCTTCTGAACGGAGCCAATAAATACCCACAGATGGCTTCAGGACTCTCTCTTTACTATTTAGCATTTTACTGTTTTCATAAAAAATAGCTCCCCAAAAAAGACAAATAATGGAACCATCCAGGGAATGCACCGTTCTTATTTTATGCGGAGTAAGGTGGACGTCTCTTTAAGGGCTTCTTCAAGGAAAGGTGCTCAACATTAAGGCTCTGATCTAACACAGCACTTAAGCACATGCTTAGCTTTCCCCACATAAACAGCGAAGTGACTGAAACTATGCACAATCTTAAAGGTAAGCATTTACTTGAGTACCTTGCTGGATCAGGACCCCAGCCCTCAGCACCTTGCCGGGCCAAGCCTTTAAAACAGGGGCTTTAAAACGCTGAGCCCATGAAGCAGTCAGGTTGAGTCCCTGGTTAGTCTTGGTATATGAGCTCTCCTGCCAAGTCTTAAAAAACAGCTGCGTATGAAATATGGACGCAACTCTAACCATTCCCTTCAGAAGCCATTTAAAATGCCTTGTTCAGTAAAGTGTTCACATGTTATGCCTAACAGAAAATGGAAAAGCAGAAGCTACTGCACAGATCCTTGAAGAGAGCCAGGCCCTCTGAACCTGCTTGTGTGTTCGGCTTGGCAAATGCCTCTTGAGTTGCTCACCTCCATCACGTGAGTACAACTGGAGGCACTAACTCGTTTTTAAACCATGACCCAGTGAACCCTATTTTCTGGCTTTAAGGTGTGAAGCACAGCTTTCCCACAACAGTTCTGTTCACCAGTACTGTGGGTTGTATGGGTGATTCTGTGCACAAGTGGCACATCTACACAGATTCCCTGGGTGCGATGTTGCTCTGATTATTTGCAGATGATGCTAGTTAAATTCACACTCAACAACAGAAATAGTCTGAAGCAGCATCTGCTCTTTGTGCAAATTTTCTCCCCCACACCACCTACTGTATTGCCACAGCACTGCATGATATTTTTTTCAGCAGTACCTGGACGATTATACATAAAATGAGGAACAAATTTAAACAAAACGGTCTGTGACAACACTTCAGCGTTAGCAAACACTGTTTTCATAGTGGGTGAGATGGCAGACTGAGCAAAGGAGAGATGGGGAAGAAGTGGATTTCTGAGTCAATGTACAGATTCAGAACAAATTAACAAGAGGCTAGTTGAGGTTCTCTAGAGGTCCCAAGAGAATCAACCAACTTCAGTCCCAATCCTGCACAAAAATCCCTCAGATTAAGTTGAGGTTGCTCCTTTGGATGGGGTCATAAATAAAGGTATACAAGATTAAAGAGGATTGCACTGACAGATGGATGGGTTTCAAAAATTGTCAAATACTTGGGCACTTCAAAGAAATACTACCAAAGAGTCCCACACACAGAGGCTATTATTTGTAAAGTTGTTCAGGGGTGCAGTTTACAAAGACTATTAGTAGAAATGTTTCCTAAATTTAAATATTATAAACTATTTTTATTGTTTAAAATATTCCTTTGAAATATTTGCAATCCAAACTGCGAAGCATTGTGCCAGCTCATGAGAACCAAATTATGGAACTTAAAAAACAAAAAGTAAAAGTGATTTCAGCCAGCTCTCACATCCAAATTGAGAGATGCAAATAACAGCATAGACAGCAAAAAATCCCACGTAACTGTTTCGTATTCAATTTTAATAATCTGTTGTGGTATTAGTAACATAAGCAAGGAATTTTTAAGAAAGTTTTAGGTTGACTTTTTTCCTTTTTCTAATAAATCGGGATATCTTAGAGAGAATCAAGATCCAACAATTAAGAATACTTTAAAATGGTGCATACCACCACCACCACCACGTGCTTAGCCCTGCAAATCTTGCCTTTTATTGGCCTCTGGAGGAAGAGCGGTGAGTGGGATTTCAGAAGTGGTCTAGCTGCTCCCACTGAAGTCAATGGTAGAATTTAGGCCAACTTTGTGCTTCTGAAAATCCCACCCTAGAGTTGCAGGTGTATTTGGGCTTATTCCTCTTGACTCTTCAAGCCTTTTTGTGGCATGAAGCATAATTCTCCTGACATAGCATGGGTAACATGATATCGGGTAACGGCTGCTTGACCTTGTAATGCAGAGACCATGAATGAGATTGCACAAACTCAGTGGTTCGAGGTTCAGTGAGTTTCATTGTTTTGGGTTTCACAAAATAACTGAGTTTTGAGAAACATTTTCGCCCCATAAATTAAACCCAGTTATTGTCGTAGAACATCTATTACAAAACATGCTTTGTACCTAAAGGGAAGTCTGTGCTATACAAAGAGTGAAGAAAGCCAGGAAACAGAACTTCATGTGCTTCTTGTTCTATCCAGCAAAATAAATAAATAAAACCTGAACAACCTCCAGGTGTCTTCGAGATGGGGCACCTACTAAAATACAGAGTACATTTGTATGCCACACATGGAATATACAGAAGAAAAATATACAAAATTAATTATTCACCACCATGGAAGCCTCCCACCCATCATTTAAAACAAACAAAGATTCCTCTGGCAACAGGCATTTAATGCACTGCTGCCAGACATGGAGCTGCTGGTACATGATGTTACCTTTTGTTAAATGTATTTTTCAGATCCCGAGTTCTCCCAGGTTGTATTTAGGTAGAAAAGGTCAATAATATTTGTTAGCAGATTCTTGTGAGCATAAGATCACTACTTGTGACCTACACCTTGTGAACATATTAACAACTCAAATGCAGGAGAACCCGCACTCAATTTGGATTTGTACTAAATGGAAGTCATGAAACAGAACCTCCTATGCTTTTTTAATACTTTATATAAAGGCGCCGTGGTGAGTTTATAAACTTTAATCTTACATAGACACATGTAATAGGGAGACTGACAATTTCTAAGTTCCCATTAAGCACCTGTAAAATCTTGTTCATTTGATTATAGGCTGCTAGGTAGAAGAGAAATCTCAAATTTTCATCAGAGACAATCTAAAGGTCACCAGCCTTTTTGGGGATTTCAACTATTTGAGTTCCCTTTTGAGCTACAATCTTGAAATTAGGTATAATTCATTCATTACAAACTGCTGATTACAGGGGAAAAAACAGAAATTTGACATTTCTTTCAAAGTTCACCAAAAGGTCAGTCTAGCGATTTACAAAATTTATATTAATTTCATCTCTGCGGCTATCACATTGAACATGAGGCTTCCAGTCAGAGAAATTAAGGTAATCCCAGTTCCATGTATCATACTTTAATAAAGACAACTGTTAAAGGCAAGTAAATATGCAGAAGGCAGCAAGCTGATCACTAAATCCATCCAAATTGTGCATTGTTGACAGTTTAAAATATATATATATATTTACATGTTTTTTAAAAATCCATGACCACATGCATATTCCTGTCCCTCACTGATGTATTAGCAGGAGTGTTGTAAGCAAGACATGAGAAGTAGTTCTTCCACTCCATGCTGATTAGGCCACAACTGAAGTATTGTGTCCAGTTCTGGGAGCCACATTTCAGGAAAGATGTGCACAAAGTCCAGAGAAGAGCAACAAGAATGAATAAAGGTATAGAAAACATGACCTATGAGGGAAAACTGGGGGTGCTTAGTCTGGAGAAGAGAAGAGTAAGATGGGACACGATAACAGTTTCCAAGAACATAAAAGGTTGTTACAAGGAGGAGGGAGAAAAAATATTCTCCTTAACTAGACTGTAAGGTAGATAGAAAGCTGCTTAGATCGTCGGGCTCAACGGGTAGTGATCAATGGCTCCATGTCTAGTTGGCAGCCGGTATCAAGCGGAGTGCCCCAAGGGTCGGTCCTGGGGCCGGTTTTGTTCAATATCTTCATTAATGATCTGGAGGATGGCGTTGACTATACCCTCAGCAAGTTTGCAGATGACACGAAACTGAGAGGAGTGGTAGATACGCTAGAGGGTAGGGATAGACTACAGAGGGACCAGACAAATTAGAGGATTGGGCCAAAAGAAATGTGATGAGGTTCAACAAGGACAAGTGCTACAGACTAGGGACCGAATGACTAGGCAGCAGTTCTACAGAAAAGGACCTAGGGGTTACAGTGGATGAGAAGCTGGATATGAGTCAACAGTGTGCCCTTCTTGCCAAGAACGCTAACAGCATTTTGGGCTGTATAAGTAGGGGCATTGCCAGCAAATCGAGGGACATGATCGTTCCCCTCTATTCGACATTGGTGAGGCCTCATCTAGAGTACTATGTCCAGTTTTGGGCCCCACACTACAAGGATATGGAAAAATTGGAAAGAGTCCAGCAGACGGCAACAAAAATGATTAGGGGGCTGGAGCACATGACTTATGAAGAGAGGCTGAGGAAACTGGGATTGTTTAATCTGCCGAAGAGAAGAATGAGGGGGGATTTGATAGCTGCTTTCAACTACCTGAAGGGGGGTTCCAAAGAGGATGGATCTAGACTGTTCTCAGTGGTAGCAAATGACAGAAGAAGGAGTAATGGTCTCAAGTTGCAGTGGGGGAGGTTTAGGTTGGATATTAGGAAAAGCTTTTTTCACTAGGAGGGTGGTGAAGCATTGTAATGGGTTACTTAGGGCAGTGGAGGCTTTTAAGGTCAGGTTTGACAAAGCCCTGGCTGAGATGATTTAGTTGGGGCTTGGTCCTGCTTTGAGCAGGGGGTTGGACTAGATGACCTCCTGAAGTCCCTTCCAACTCTGATATTCTATGATTCTAACCTCTAAGGATAGGTTAAGAAGCAAGGGAGGTTTAAGTTGAACATTATGAAAAACTTCCTAACTGTCAGGGTGGTTAAGCACTGGAATAAATTGCCTAGGGAGGTTGTGGAATCTCCATCATTGGAGATTTTTAAGAGCAGGTTGGACAAACACCTGTCAGGGATGGGGTCTAGATAATACTTAGTCCTGCCATGAGTGCAGGGGACTGGACTAGATGACCTCTCAAGGTCCCTTCCAGTCTCACCATTATGTGATTCTGCAGACATGGAAAACCAGAAGTTGCTGATAAGAACAGACAGATGTGCTGCTGGATTTACACTCTCAACTGAAAGGGGAAGTTCAGTTTCGAATTTTCCTTCCCTTATTCCCAGAAATACTTTTAATAAGAAATGTTTATTGAAACTTCAGCTTTGCAGTGTCTTAGCACAGCTTCACTCTCCAGACGAGGCATGGTGATATGGCCCATCAGGGAGAGAGGGAGAAGGATTTTCTATCGCATGAGGCTATGACATTTCAGCCTGTATTCCATGGGTCTGAGTGTAGAGCAATGAGACTGAATATTGGCCCTATGTTCCACAGGCCAGGATGGTTTTAGCTGATATCTCACTGCTGAGGGTAACAAAGGTACAGAGAGCACAGCTGCAACTGGTGTCCTGAAGTCTCCTGGTCCGGTATGCCGCTAGCCTGAACTCATTGCAGAGTGGCGTGGGAAAGTGTCCGACCCTAGAAATCTTTGGGAGAGGATTGCAGAGTATCCCCATGAACATTTCATTGAGATCTCTCAGAAGATAAAAGGGACTTCCTTATGTACCTTAACAGACGTCCACATGGCCCACCACCGCCTCATCTTACAAGAAATTAAAAACCAGATAACAATTCTACCTCTGTTTGTTGTACTGCTACCTCTTCCTGTATGAATAAAACAATGAAACGTTGATATCTTTTGTCTTGTTAACGTGGCTGGGCACCACCTTGAAATGTAACAGTGTAAGGGGAAAAAACCCATGCCCATACTTACCTGGGCCCATCAGCCTCATCTCCGCTCACCTGGCAGGACTGGCTAGACTGTGGGTGAGTCTCAAACAGGTGCTGGCTCGTGGCATGGCTGGGTCCCTTGCCACATTCCCCCACCCCCTTGCTGTTCACAGCAGTGTTTTCTGTCTCAGGCTCCTTGGAGGTCTGCAGGGAGCTGGGGTCTCTGCCACGCAGGGCATGCAGTTCATTGTAGAAGCAGCAGTCTGTGGCACAGTTCCAGATCTATTGCTGTGCTTCCTGGCCTTGTGGTATCCCGGTGAAGTTCTCTCACTTCCATGCGGCACTGCTGCCAATCCCAGTCATATCCCTTTGCCTGCACCCCCCATGCAAGCTGCTTGTAGATGTCCACGTTTCTACGGGCTGGACTGTAGCTGTGCTTGCACAGCCACTTCTTCCCAGCGGCCCAGGAGAGTCAATACTTCCTGTCTAGCGTGTGGAGCCAGCACAGGGTGCAATTGCACCCAACAGGGGTGAGCTGGCAGGCGTTTGCACCAAGGTGGGCAATCAGGAAAATGCATTTCAAATTCATGCCGGGAGGACTAAAGGGTGGGGATGGTGTCCAGTCTCTGGGATTCCTGGGCAGTGGAGTTTACAACTGTGACCAGATTGGTCACTGTTGCAGGGAATGGGGTTTGTGGGAACCAGGTGCTAGGGGACTGCTAGGGTCAACACAGATAAAGCAGCATCTACACTCTCACTGCGTCAACCTGGATCGGTCAACCATGACTCAACCCCATTCAGGGATGTGGGTTTACCGCATTGCTGTTTCAGAGGCACTTACATCAGCCAGAGACGAATGTGAGTGTAGGCACATGCCCAAACAGGTTGGCGCAAGGTGACTTATATCAGCCTAACTCTGTAGCATAGACCAGGCCTGAGAGAGCGGCAGGGTGGTGGCTGACAGCACTGTTGGGACTTAAATAGCAATAAATATGGCCCCAAGTACTAAGCAAATAGCTGAGCCATTCATGTTGTGACCTCTCACAATGAGAAAGTAACCCAAGAATGCATACCAACACCTTTAGATGGATCTCTTCCCTATCAAAATTCCAGAATAGTTTGGTCCAAGTTAAGGATTTGTGATTAAAAATAATTAAATCCCCAAATTTTTACCAAACAAGTCAATTGTAAAGAATGTAGGACAAGTCACAAGTCCATTTTATTCAACTGGAAAACTTCTGGCCAAGTTTCAAGCTCCCTGTGTCTTTAGAACTCGGAACAATTAGAGGAAGACTTTGCACTTCTATAGCACCTTTCATCTGAAGGTCTTTAAAAGCTTCCCAGACATTAAATTAGCTTCACAGCTCATCCTCTCCCCAGCTAGGCAGGTCAGCCACATTTCACACACAGGGATATCAGCATACAGACAGATTAAGGGACATGCCCAAAATTACAGGAAGCATCAGCAGCAGAGACAGGAACAAAACCCAGAAATCCTGACACCCTTTTTCCTTCTGTAGCCATCTAGACCAGGCTTCTTCATTAATCACATCCTCATAAGTGTCTTTGGTTAGGGCTGGAATTAAGAATAAAAATACAGTCATGGACAGATTCCCAGATGGTAAAAATTGGCTGATTTACACCGGCTGGGATTCTGTCCCTCAATTCTTTTTCTGCTGGAAAAACTGCTGTGCTTTTTAAAAAAAATGTATAGACAACCTCACAGAAAATGTAATGGAAGTCTGTTCATCCTTCAAGCTGAAGGCAGTTTCTGGTTCATGCAGTCTTTCCTTGAAAAGAGGTTTTGTATGGTGTGTCTACACTGGCAGAGTTACAGCAGCGCTCAGAGAGCGCTGAAGGGAAACCGCTGTTGTGTGTTCACACTATCAGTTGCCTGCACAATAGCGTGTTAACACTTGTGGCACTTGCAGCAGTATTCGGACTGTGCACTCTGGGCAGCTATCCCACAGAGCATCTCTTCCTCTTCTGCTGCTAAGAGTTGTGGGAAGGCGGAGGGAGTCACGGGGCATCCTTGGTCCTGTCCCAATGCCCTGTGATGCATTGCACTGTTGACCAATATGCTGCTTGCTCTCACTAACACGTCACAGGTGGCAGTGGAGTTATTCCTTAAACTATAAAGGCAAGAGGAGTGTGACATTGATTTCGCCATGCGTAGTAGCTATGACACAAGATTGCTTGTTGCATTCATGGAGGTGCTGACCACAGTGGAACCCTGCTTCTGGGCTCAGGAAACAAGCAGTGATTGGTGGGATCACATCGTCATGCATGTCTGGGATGACGAGCCGTGGCTGCAGAACTTTTGGATAAGGAAAGCCATTTTCATGGGACTGTGTGATGAGCTCACCCCAGCCCTGCGGCGCGAGGACACGAGAATGAGAGCTGCCCTGGCAATTGCACTGTGGAAGCTGGCTACTCCAGACGTGTGTTGACAGAAGTGTGCAGAGCCATTAATCACATCCTGCTTCGAAAGACCATGACTTCGGTGCATGACACTGTGGATGGCTTTGCACAAATGGGCTTCCCTAACTGTGGAGGGGCGATAGATGGTATGCATATTCCAATTTTGGCACCATACCACCTAGCCACCGAGTACATTAATTGGAAGGGGTATTTCTCTATGGTTCTCCCGGCACTTGTGGATCACCGTGGGCGTTTCACAGACATTAACGCAGGCTGGTTTGGAAAGGTGCATGACGCACGCATCTTTCCGAACACTGGCCTGTTCAGGAAGCTGCAAGAAGGGATTTTCTTCCTGGACCAGAAGATCACTGTAGGGGAAGTCGAAATGCCCCTTGTGATTCTGGGAGACCCCGCCTATCCTTTAATGCTGTGGCTTATGAAGCCATACATGGGGAACCTTGACAGCAGCAAGGAGCAGTTCAACAACAGGCTGAGCAAGTGCAGAATGACTGTTGAGTGTGCTTTTTGCCGGTTAAAGGCCCGCTGACGCTGCCTATATGGGAGGCTGGATCTGGCTGATGACAATATTCTTATGCTTATAGCTGCATGCTGTACGCTCCACAATATTTGTGAAGGGAATGGTGAAAGCTTCACTAAGGGCTGGACCGCTGAGGCTCAACATCAGTGCCTGGAGGCTGAATTTGAACAGCCAGAGACCAGGGCTATTAGAGGCGTGCAGCATGGGGCCACAAGGATCAAGGATGCCTTGAGGCAGCAACTTGAAGCTGAAAGCCACTAATATTTGTTGCTACGCTCGGGAGTGCAGTGCTTATAATGCTAGGAGGCGATTGTGATAGGTGCAGATGATGCACTATGAAGGTTTAAGAAAATTGCTGTTACTTTGCATGGCTCTGTTTGCTTTCAATTAATAGAATAAAGATTGCTTTCAAACCAAAACAATTCTTTTATTAAAAAACAACAACCGGAGGAAAGAGAGAGACAAACAAAAAACACATCAGCACTGTGGGGGATGGGGGAAGGGAGGGTCCCAGGATGGTTAAAGATTTGTGTATATCGAGGTATCATATGCAACCTTATCCTTTGGAGTACAGTGCAGCGGGTACTGTTCTTCAGCAGGACTAAACTGCAACAGAACCCGAAATCCTTTCTGTCATGCATCGTGAAATCTGTCCATAGGTATCATAATTCCGAGAGCTGGAGTGCAGCTGGAACGGGACAGTTTCCACTTCCCAAATGCTGATGAGGTCCAGCAGCTCGGCATTGCTCCAAGCAGGGGATTGCCTGGTGCGTGGAGCAGGCATGGCACCTGGAAAGATGCACTGAGACCACTGCACACATCACCGAGCAAACAGAAAGGGAACTTTCAAAATTCCGAAGGAATTTAAGGGGTGGGGCTCACTGTTGGTCACCTGAGGGCAGGGCAGTCGAGTTCAAACTGATGACCAGAGAGATGAGAACAGGCATTGTGGGACAACTCCCGAAGGCCAATCGCAGCGCTGTAATCGACCAGGGTGTTTATACTGGCACCTCAGCGCTATAGCCCCGACAGAGAAAGCTCTATGCCTCTCGTCAGGGTGGTTTTTTTAGAGCACTGCATCTGCGCAGTTTCTGTGCACTGAGTGGCTTGGCAGTGTGTACACCTCGGGAGTTATACCGCAAAAAGCTGCTTTAGTGCACAGAAACTTCCCACTGTAGACAAGGCCTAAGAATTAGATGCCATATTACTTTATAAGTCCTAAAACACTGTAAACTTGAGGGGTTTGGGTTTTTTTGAAAAACAGAAAGCACTGAGTAAACCATCTTGCTGCTGCGATCAATTCAAGCTCCACTTACATCTACCCAGCAAATGCAACTTCTTTCCATCTTACTTCCCAGTGGCTATTGTAGGGTTACCATACGTCCGGTTTTTCCCGGACATGTCCGGCTTTTTGGTAATCAAACCCCCGTCTGGGGGGAATCGCCAAAAACCCGAACATGTCCAGGAAAATACCGGCCGGACACTTCCCCTCCCGCGGCTGCTCTGCTCCTCCCCTGACTCTTCGGCTCTGTTTAAGAGCCAAACTGCCCGAGCGCTCCGGCTTCGGGCAGCTCCCTTGCCTCCGGACCCTGCACCGCCGGCCGGGCACTTTCCCTCCCAGGCTCCAGCTGCTCTCCTCTGGCGGCGCAGGATCCGGAGGCATGGGGGCTGCCCGAAGCCCGAGCGCTACCGGCTTCACGGTTTGCCGGGCAGCCTCCAGGGGTTGGGAAAGGGGCGGGGCCGGGCCAGGGCCCCGTGGAGTGTCCTCTTTTTTTATTTTTTAAATATGGTAACCCTAGGCTATTGTGTACAGAATTTTCATTTTTTTTCCCCTAACTGATGTATTGGAAAGTAATATTTTTGACTTTAGTGCAAGTAGTAAAATGTTTAGCTCAGCACCATGCAATAACAGGAATTTTTAAAATAAATGACTATAAATATTAGCACCACTTTTATATTTCAAAGAAAACAAATAAAACCTACAACTGGGAATGTGCATGCATTCTTCTCGCTGAGCACCAGGCAAAGCATTTTAAGTTCCACAGCCTGTTAGATACTTGTTCACAATCATTCAAGGTTTTTCTTTCCAATGAGTAAAAAAAAGAAGGATTTAGTGAACAGAAGCAGATTTTTTAATTGATACTTTTAAATTATTAAATGAACTGGGCAAGAGAGCATGCTGATCTGCTGCTCACTGTGCTGGTACAACATGGTGAGAGTGTGGGCTGGAACTCATTAGTCCAATTACATAATAGATTACTACGCCCAAGTTCAAAGCCAATAAAACAGGTGAGAGAAATTAACAGCTAGATAACGGAGAAGGGGGAGAAAAATCTTTTTCTGAATTTCTTATGCCATCTCCAATTTATGAAGATTCTTTAAAATTTATTTTTTCTTGGCTAGAAAGGCTTGTCTTGTAAAATTGCAGTCTTGTAAAATTCTACTCAACCCCTCACTTGGGGCAAGTATTTGTTGTTGTTTTGTTTTTTTACAAACAAGTAAAATATGGACAGTTTTTTTCATAATCCTCAGGCATCCTAGGGTAAAGAGAGGGTGGGTCAGGGAGGCTAAATTTTCATAGCAATTTTTCTGCAGTGCTGTGTTAATGGCTGGAAGTTACAACAGCATCTGATGAAGTGGGTTCTAGCCCATGAAAGCTTATGCCCAAATAAATGTGTTAGTCTCCAAGGTGCCACAAGGACTCCTCGTTGTTTTTGCTGAATTCAAGAAGATGCAGCAATATCAGTAAAATAAAAAAATAAATAAAATTAAAAAAGGGAATTTCACTGCCTTCCTTCTTCTGTAAACTCATATTTAATTGATTTTTAATACTGGTTTAGGCAAGATCGAACAGGTAGTTAATTGAATTAATTATAGAATCCTCACTGACACTGAAGTTTCTCTGTTCCCTGCTCTGAGGAGGGCAGTGAAATCAGCCAACTGGATTCAAAATGATCTCTTAAATCTTTTCAACTTAAGTAAAATGATTTAAAAGCACTTAAACACAGTAGAAAAAATCCAAAGTTTTTTTAACTGTCTTTTCTTTGTAAGGTATGTGCTATACTATCAGATGTACATTACTGTATATGACGCATACCATCAATCCAGGCCCTCTCCAACTAGTCTTCCCCTCCTACATAAATGGTAACTCCACCTAAACAATTAAAACCTTTTTAATGATCTTAAGCAATCAGTCTGTTCTATCTATTGTGGACATCTGTTTTCAATGCACCTTTTCTGCAACCTGATATGAAGTAATCAAAAGAGTCACACACACCTATGTTGTGTGATAACGTAATGAAAGACCCAATGAACAGAAGCATTTGCTTCCTATTGACTGATGATTCTGAAATTAAGATCTTAACATTGGACTGATGTACTGTTTTACTTTACTTGCTATATATTTATTTTGGGGGGAAGAAAGAATGTTTAATCAAAAGGGTATTACATTTAGCTGAATGATAAATCCTCAAATATGGCTGACTGGAGGCTCGTCAAATTCTCAAAGATAATCGCTTCTGTATGAAGACACCATGAAAATTCAGCCTAAAGAATAACTGTTTCAGAAAAGTATGTAAACCTCTGAAAATGGGCTGGAAACAGAAGCATCACGTCACCAGTAAATATAATTCCACACGTAAAAAGTTCAAAGAACATTACGATTGCAAAGTCATGCCCTGAAAAGTTAGGAAATGACAGAATCAAATGCCTGTAAACTTCAATTGGCCCTGTTGGGAGCATCTATTATGAGACTATCTTTAATCACATGCTGTTTTTTCCACAGGACCCGTCTCTTTCAGTGCACAGGCTGGATGGTGTTCGCTGAATGAGCAGCTATTCCGTATTTCGTTTTCTCTCAGTGTTTAATGGGTGGCCCCGCATCTTATTTACTACCTTCTTCAAATTCTGCTTAAAAACATACTAATTCATTTCCTCCTGGGCTTTTCTATGGCACTCATCACAATACCGAGTACTTCACAAACATCAGTTCATTTTCACAACACTCCTGGGAGAGGTTACATTTTTCAGCTGGGTAAATGAAGCACAGAGATAGATTAAGATCAAAAGTTTCCACCAGTTTGGGGTACCCAAACTGAGACACCCAGGATGTGATTTTTCGGTCTTTATATGTTCAAAGCACAATTCATGGTGACTTTAGCTGCAGCTCTGAGTCCTCAGCACCTCTGCATATCAGATCCCAGGATCTTGACCTGGGCACCCAGAAAATGAGGCACACACTATTAGAGACCACCTGTGAAACGTCTGGCTTAAGTGACTTGCCCAGCATCACAAAGGAATTCTGCAGCAGAGGTAGAGATAGAATCCAGTTCCCTACAGCACTAACCATGGGACCATCCTTTCTCTTTCTGCAGTCCCTGGCCTCATTCACTATACACCTTCCAACTTCTACAACGTATGAGGCAGGGGTCCTACAGATAAGTCTCCTTCCCCATACAATCCTGTCTCATCCCTAAAGCAGGTCCATCCTCTGCACTGAAGGACACCAGAGTCCTGTGGAAAAAATAGCATGTGATCATGTAATTAAACACTATTATAATGCATCCGAAGAAGTGGGCAGTAGCCCACGAAAGCTTATGCTCAAATAAATTTGTTAGTCTCTAAGGTGCCACAAGTCCTCCTGTTCTTTTTGCAGATACAGACTAACACGGCTGCTACTCTGACACCTACTATTATAATGCATACACATAGGGGGACTGAATTAAGGTTTCATGGGCAACTCTAATTTTGGCATTTCGTAACTTTTGAGCGTTTGCCTTTGTAACATTAATGTTCTTTTAACATAGTTTTTTGTGTGTGATTTCCTAGATTTTTTTTTTTAAGCAACCTGAAAAAACACATCTACCACATGTGGCATCATAGTGACACATCAGCAGGGTTGGAATCTTTAAATACAGGACACAGCACTTTGTCACTTGAACGAAGAGAAAAACTGATAGATGCAGTAGATTGTCATCCTTTGTGTGGACCAGCACTGGAGGGGACTCACTCTGCCAGAAGGTTTCACAGATATTTGCTGACAGCAGAGGAATGGGGAGAATCAGGAATCTTGGGTTCCAGTCCAGGCTCTGGAGGGGAATGTGCTCTAGTGGGCACAGACACTTCTTCCTGTTCTTCCCACAAACCTGACCCCTTTTAACCTGTCCCCTCCAACCTGCTCCTGTCAGTCCTATCTCTTCCCTATCCCTGGATCATTCTCTTCCTTGGCCCATTCTCCATCCCAGCCCTAGTCTCCCTCCTCCAAGCTCCTTGTCCACTTTGTCTCCATCCCTCTGCCTCCAGTTGCACAGCCCCCACCTACATTCCCCAGTCCCGGTCTAATCTCAGTCCCCTCCCCCCGCAGCAACTTCTTGTCTCAATCTACTCCCCCTGGCCCTGCAGTTCCATCTTGTCCCCTCTGCATTCGATTCAGCCAGCTTCCTCTCCCACACGACCCGGGGGCAATCGGAGCACAGGAGAGCTTGCTCCCTGCTCTCCGTTCCAGGGCCCGGACCCAGAGCTGGCACAGCCAGAGCAGCAACCCGAGGAAGAGTCCGGCTCAGCCTAGGGCTGGAGCAAGCTCAGTGGGTGAAAGTGAGTCTGCGACTCCTCTCCCAGCCCCTCTCTCAGCCCAGGAATGAGGCTGCCAAAAGGGCTCTTCTCTCTTGCAAGGAAGGAGCCTCAAGCCCCAGTCCTGCTCCTCCAGCCTTCACTGGCCCTGCTGGTCACAGGGCCGCTTTTCATTTCTAACCCAACCACAAGTGAAGAGTGAGTGCTACCTCTCTTCCCCTCCTATCTCCACCTTCTCCCCAAAGCAGGTAAGAGCACCCGAAGCACCATGGCAATTCAGGCAGCTGATTTCAAGGAAATGGATGCATGATGCCACAGACACTTCCTCTTGCCGAGCTCAGTCCTACCTATTATTATTACCATCTCCATTGCTGCTTTGCCACCCTGCTCCCAGCACACCCACCACTGCTCCAGGGACACTCCGCTCCAGCACTCAGCCCCAACTGAGCTGCCTTTCCCATGGCACCTGGGGAAACAGAAACCCATTCCTCCCATGGCACCATCTACATCACCAACTATCCGTTCAAATTGGGAGGAACAGAAACGCAGACATAAAGAAACCAGATTCCAGACATGTAGCAGCTATACGCTGCACAGAAGCACTATCCAGGCAGGGCCCGGAAGCAGACAGCACAAAGCATCATAAAACAAACTTTATGCTGATCAGTGCATGTTCTGTCACTAACAAACACCACACGACCTCATCAGTGATGAAGCATTCAATACAACCTGCTTTGCTGAGATCTGGCTGGATGACACCGTAAATTCTGAGCTCACACACCTTGTCCCCCCCAGGATACTTGGTACATCGCAGACCTAAACAGGACAAGTTCTCTTCAAACATCAAACTGAAGAGAGGTGCCTCAGGTAAAACAATTTCATCTGAATGTAAAAGCCAGGGCCAAAAGCTAACAGATTTTACGCTGATTTAGAGAGTATTAAAGACAAAAGGATTCACATAGGAGCTGTGACAAAGTAGAAACATTTTGCAATGTTTTTGTGCCTCAGTTTCCCCTATGTGTTGCATTGTTACCCAGTTTGTGGAAGGGGACTGTTTGCTCTCCAGGCAGGCTGAGACACACAGGTGTGGGTGTTGCCTAGCTGTCAGGGCCTTACTATCCATAACAGTGGAGAAGACAACGACGAATCCAATCACCAGGACATTGGCACGTAGCAACCAACAACCCAGAGGGATATCGATTTCCCAGTTTCTCCTTAGGGAAATTGAACAACAATCCCCCAGCTCGAGATCAAAGGACTGAGTAAGTGTGAGCTGGGGGATAAGAGTTGGGGGCTGGCAGGAGTCGGGGCTTTCACCTGGGAACCAACCCAGGCGGTCGGATGGAGACAGACAGAGCTTGACCAATAGGGTTCACTACAGCTTGGCTGAGCTCTGGGCTAACCAGAATGGACTATGCTTTAACCTCCAGTTCTCTAGAGTACCCTAAGGGCTCCTACTATTTTGACAACGCTGAGTATCGCTGCAAATGCTGGGCAAGGTGCATTAATCCCGGAGGAGTGTAGAAGTCTCCATCAGGGTCTGTCTCCACTGGACTCGCTGAACAGAGCTCACGGTGTGAAGCAGGGGTGCTGCAGGCCCAGAGGTCCGGTCTAAGGAGGTGTTGAAGCAGCAGATGTATCCTTCCCCTGGAGGAGGAGTGAGACTCTTAGGGGTCTGGCACACTGAAGGGGTTCCTCCTCGAGACCCTTCCAAAGCCAGGGCCACAGCACCGATCCCAGATTCAACAACGATGGTGAAATATCCCAGACTTCTTGTCCTAGGAGATTTCAACACACACATCAACAAGGGGGACGATGCACAAGCTCAAAAATTCATCTCAGGACTTGCCTCCCTAGGATTTTCGCCGGCCATCTCTGGTCCAAACCAAACAGCTCATCAAACCCTGGACATGATTTTCGGCCTAAATGTCAAGATAAAGGACATCACAACAAGAGCCCTGCAAATCCGCGGATATCAGCTGTATAGCTGCAGACGCGGATATCCACGGATCATTTTTGTGGATTGCGGCTCAGATGTATCCGCGCAGGACTCTAATCACAACCCAGACACTGTCTTGGACAGACCATCACCTCGTTAAAAGGCAGTGTCAGAGCCCTTCCAGTCTCTAGGCAACAAGACCAATAAACCTGCTTCGACCACGAAGACTCATGGACTCCAACAAATTTCAAATCCTGCTAAAGTACAACACCATCCTGCCCATCATCCTACACTGGCCTTGGCCACTGACATGCTGGCCCCCAGACAGCCTGTTCCTCCCCATTACCCACCCAGATCTCCTTGGTTTTCTGACACCTTGCAACAGATGAAGAAAGAAAGACAGAAATTCAAGCACCGATGGTGGAAAACAAAGTGATTTAGACAGAATCAAACAAATTCCCCAAAGTCTATGCTGAGGCTGTATTACAGGCCAAGAGAACCTTCCTCTCAGCCTCCACCGAGGCTGCCAAATCCCGCTTCAAGGCGTTAACCAGGGTAGCAAGTCATTTCATGAACCCTGAATGCCTACAACCTGCATCAGAGTGTGGCACCAAGATCAGCCTACGGCCCTGAAAAGATCATACAGAATTGGAAAAACGTCTCAAACAGCATGGATTTGCTCTGCCTATACCCACCAACCAACAGCTCACCTGCAGTCCCAGAATTCAAGTACAATCACATATCAAGAAGTTCTAGCAACAAGAATATTTCTATTAGAAAAAGACACATAGTACCAAAACAAGACACTCCACTGTACACACTTCTTCATCTGGGAAGAGAATGAGAGAACAAACATGTAACAGATGTATAGTCACATTGCTTAATGAGCTGCTGGAAGGCACTCAGATACTAGGATGATGAACACACTATAAAAACCTACATAGACTAGGACAGAACAGTAAGGACAGACTCTTCAGGAAATTACCCATTAAACTAAATCTATACTGAACATGTGGGAGCTGTGATTTTTTTTCAAAGGCTTATATATAGCTTGGCCAAATTTGAGCAGATTTTCAAGGGGATGGCAAAAGGCACATCCCTGACAAAATGTCAAGTCCCTACTCCAAAGCATAGTAGGCTAGAGCAGTTCTCAACCAGGGTACACTTATCCGGGGGTCCGCAGAGGTCTTTCAGGGGGTACATCAACTCATCTAGATGTTTGCCTAGTTTTACAGCAGGCTACACAAAAAGCACTAGCGAAGTCAGTGCAAACTAAAATTTCTCCCAGACAATGACTTGTTTATACTGCGCTATATACACTGAAATGTAAGTACAATATTTATATTTCAGTTGATTTATTTTATAATTATATAGTAAAAGTGAGAAAGCCAGCAATTTTTCAACAGCGTGCAGTGACACTTCTGTATTTTTATGTCTGATTGTAGTTTTTAAGTGAGGTGTAACTTGGGGGTTCACGAGACAAATCAGACTCCTGAAAGGGGTACAGTAGTCTGGAAAGGCTGAGCGCCACTGGGCTAGAACTTTTCAGAGAAAAGGTCGCCAGGACACAGGCAAAACAATGTATATTTCCCTAACTAAATTGTCTGTAAGAGCTGAACCATTTTGGCTGCAATTTTTCCATCCATTAAATAAATAACTAAATGGTCTCCGGGAGACACCCAGCACAGAAAATGTCAGCCCATATGGGTTAAAGTTTGGCAAAGTTATAAGCAACTGAAACAGGGACTTATAAGGTATATGGCAACCTTAATAATAAACTGGGCTGGCAGCACCACCTATAACAACAAAGCCAAGAAAAACAATAATTCCTTCTGGAAAAAATCAAAAGTGCAAAGCCTGATGTAGACAGTCTGGAATATCCATCTGGTCTAGTTACCCTTGATGTAGCTTTAAAATATATCTCAAATAACGTCCCTAACAGTGCCATAGAGGAGGGCAAGTGACACTTCACCTTTAAAACAAGGCACAGTAAGGCCTTTGCTCCAGAAGTCATCACTGGACAATAATGGCCTTGCCAATTACTGCCTGGCTCAACCCTTTGCTTTTGAGCATAGGACATTGTAAAGGTCATCTGAAGAAGTGGGCTGTAGTCCACGAAAGCTTATGCTCTAATAAATTTGTTAGTCTCTAAGGTGCCACAAGTACTCCTGTTCTTCTTTTTGCGGATACAGACTAACACGGCTGCTACTCTGAAACCTGTAAAGGTCATGACAGAACAACTAAAATTTAATCTATATGCTGCCTATTTCCTACCAATCTGGTTTTAGGCATGGAGACTGTACTAGCTTCCCTGTCTAATGAGTTCATGCTGAATTCACTAGGTTTATCACCTGCCTTTGAAGCTGTTTAGCATAAGCTTTTGCTAACGCAGCCGGAAAATCTACTAATGGACGACAGAAAATGTTTTGGTGGCACTTTAAAGACTAACAGATTTATTTGGGCATAAGCTTTCGTGGGTAAAAAACCCACTTTTTCAGAAGTTGTTTCGGTGACTCTGCTTCTTCCTTTCTGAGTGGTTTCAGAAGATAGTCTTCTGGGCAGATAAATATCATGTGACATCTCACAGAGTTCTGTTCAACATGTATTTGGAGACACTAGAAGAAACTATGACTTGTCTGGGGCTTAACTTAGACAAGACAATGGTGTTACTAGCTTGTTAGGGGAAGTATTTTGAATAATTGGCGGGGGTACTTCCTGCTTCCCTACACTAGGGACTTACACACATTTCTTGCAACAGAGGTTTGCATGTATAGGGTAAATCTGATTCCCTCAAGGGTACTTGAATTCCATGTAGCGGAAGAGGTTCTTACCACCTTTACTTCATCTGCTGAGTACTTTCCATGATAATGCAAACTTCACCACCTCAGCCCTATGCTTCCAAAATGGAGTACAGCAATGCACTCCACTGGACAGTGCCCGTCACGACCGCTCAGATGCAATGGACTGGCTTCCCAGCTGCTCAAGACCCCCCAAAATCAAAGGTGCCAGAGAAGAGCAAAGTTAAAAAACATCAACAAGGTTATTCTAATTACACTGAATGACTGAATGGATACTGATGCAGAATGCTGGGATATTATTCCTACTGCCATGCAATCAGAAACCATTTTAAGTCATTTTTAATGACTTAGTAGCTCATGTATTCAGATGGCAGTAGGGATGGCAGAGTTTAATTGATTTTTATAATTTGTATGGCTAATATAGGTATTTTAAAGCATTTTTGGATTTTATCCATTTTAAATTTTCACAGTTGTGGGAAATTATGGGGATCAAACAATGGGAGGGGGTCAGACAATTAGTTACTGACAGTCAACACTGAGATTCAAAAAGTTGAAGCGTTATAAGCATTAAAACATGAACTGTTAGCATCATATGTCAAAACGTTAGCCTTAAATCAAACTCTAATAAGTTCTCAAGCAGCATTTTTCTTACTTTGCCTATCTGTAAATTTCAATCCTCACTGATGGAAATATTTTCTAATGGTTTATGTGTGTGTAATGAAATCAACGTTTATCAACATTTTCTGATAAAACTCTCATTCTTCCAAGCCAATTTATCTGTAAATAATTATTAGTTATCAAGCAATCTCATTAACAGGCAGGGATTCCATTTGACAGAATTACCAGCAATCCTCCTCTTCTAACATCACTTGGGAAGCTGGATGCAAGCAAACAACATGCATTTTAATACGGCTAAATGTAAATGTATACACCTAGGAACAGAGAATGTATGCAACACGGACAGGATAGGGGACTCTATCCTAGAAAGCAGTGATTCTGAAAAAAATTTGGGGATCATGGTGGTTAATCAGCTTGGGCCAAAAGGGCTAATGTGATCCCTAGATGTATAAACAGGTGAATCTCAAGGAGCAGAAAGGTTATTTTACCTCTGTATTTGGCACTGGTGTGACCACTGCTAGAATCCTGTGTCTAGTTCTGGTGTTCATAATTCAAGAAGGACGTTGATAAATTGGAGAAGGTTCAAAGAAGAGCCATGAGAATCATTAATGGATTAGACACCAAGCCTTATCGTGATAGACTCCAGGAGCTCAATCTATTTAGCTTTAAGGTGACTTGATTGCACTCTGCAAGTACTTATATGGGAAACAACTATTTAATAACGGGCTCTGAAATCCAGCAGAGAAAGATCTAACAGAGGCTGGAAGCTGAAACTAGACAAATTCAGACTGGAAATAAGGTGTACACTCTTAACAGTGAGGGTAATTATTCACTGCAACAATTTAGCGAGGGTTGTGGAGGATTCTAAACTGAAGCTAGGAAGTTTTTCTAATAGATATGCTCTGGGAATCATTTCAGGGGAGTTCTATGGCCTTGGTTACACAGGAGGTCTGCTTTAAGGATCGCAGTAGTCCCTTCTGGCCTTGGAATCTATGTACTGTATCAGTGACACACAAGGCACAGAACCTGCAGAATTTAAAGCGTAAGTGGTTTCTAATAGAGCACTAATAGAGTTTTAAAGTCCAAATGAATTGGACTCAGAATTGCTGGCAGGAAAAAGTGAGAGTGGAGACAAAGGAGAGATTTGTAAAGGATCCCCTACCAAGTTAACAGAACAAGAAAAGAATGAGGGCCTGACCAGCTTTCTGATGAACCAGTTGGCTGGATACACAGCCATGTGTGCTGCTTCTCACACATGAGAAAGGCCTGGTCACATTTTTGCCAAACACAACACCAGGAAGAGGGCTGACATATGACTATGGACAAAAGGAATCAACAGAACTAGCAGAGATCATGGAAATAAGGCAATGTTGGGGCTCTACTGACTCTCGATTGTTCTTTAACCCAGTTACCATGTCAGTGACCCCTGGTTCTTCTCCCAGCACCCATCAGATCCGATGGATCTTTGCGGTAGCAACACTAGGCCGGGATAAACGTCTTGGCCAGAATTTCCAGAAGTGCTCTGCACTCACCATCAGGGCCAGATTTCCATAACATCTCGGCTCCTCGTTAGGCACCTAAATGAAGTGGCCAAATTTTCAAGAATGCTTAGCATGCAGCAGCTCCCATCTCTGGCTTTCAGCTTCACTCTAGCATTGACATAGCAGTAAGAGACCATTACCGCTATACAGTCTTTTAAACCACTGACATCACCCTCTGATTAATGTAACAAAAGGTAGGAAATGTTTTCTTACCAGCCAAAATCTTTACCTTCATTATCTCTCAACCTCCAGGTACACCCTGCTGGTGCACTTAAATATAGTGTTTGACACAGCATTATACGAAATCTCACAAGGAAACCAGTAATGCACACTAGCAGGATCTACACGGACCAATTAATGAGCAACACATTAGTGCGCTTTAGAATGCATTACCCCAGCATGTAGAACTCACCGGAGTGAGCACCCACTGAAACGAACATGGCAATTCACCCCTCAGAGATATGGTTTCAGGCTCCTCTCCCTGTCTTTTCAGAATCACTACACTGATTAAACTCACTTCACAAGCAAATCAGCCCCAGAATGACTTTTCCTTTTCTTTTTAAATTAAACCTAAGACTCTGGAGACAACTGAGAGATATATCAATGTCTCCTATTAGGGCTTGTCTACACTGCAAAGTTGTCGACAAAACTTTTGTCTTTCACGGGTACTTAAAAAAGCCCCCCCCCCACGAAAGACAAAAGTTTTGCCAACGCAAGTGGCAGTGTGAACGCGGCTTAGTCGGCAGAAGCGTTCTCCTACCCACAAAGCTAACCCCGCTCGCGGGGCTGGAAGTATTTTGTCGGCAAAAAGACTGACAAAGTACCGAAAAAGAGCATTTACACACGTTGACTTTTAGTGACGAGGCTGTGTCGACACAGTCTTGTCGCTAACAGCTGCGTGGTGTAGACAAGCCCTCAGTCTTTCATGCCTTGAGGAGCAAGTCCACACACTTCATACTCTGAAAAACACTGACCAGCATTGTTAAGGTCAGTAACTTTTTATTAATGTAAATTAAACCCACCCACCAGCAAGTCTATAATCTATTATAGTCTATATCAGCCTATACATTTTACTTTCAAATGAAAAGACTTACATATAGGGCCCAAATGGAGGCAACATATAAGCACTGCTACTGCAGTCAATGAAGATGGGTGTCTAAACCTTGAAGTGTAGACATTTCTCTCTCAGCCAAGAGGAGGAGATATTTCACTAGACAGAGGTGTGATATTTTGTATGATGGGAAGGTTGTCTTTGAAACATGCAGGGAAAGGATGCTGAGAATGAATTGTGTGTTGTTTGACCTCACAAATGGAAATCCATTCAACCTCGCCCCTCCACTGTTACGAACTCTGCAGTCTCTAGTTCCCAGATCTTTGTGTGGGCTGCGGTAAAAGCAGAATAGTGAGAATACAAGGTGGTGATCACATCTCGGACAGAAGATTAAAAAGTCTGTCAGCTGGCGATAGGGACATAAAAATAATACATCTCACTTCTAATATTCTACTTAAATGAGTTATTTATTTTTCAAGCGGCCAGATTGCTGGGATAAAGTGCTAACATGCCACAATTTCCTTTTTACAGTTTTCACTTTAGCCAAAAAAGATTTCACCAAGAGGATAAAAGCTTCTTCCTGTTTTGTAATTTCTGTAATACTGAAAATTGAATGTGGCAGTCTGGCAAAATCAATAGGGAAAGATGCTGTAAATTCTGGCTTTATCCCACCAAAATAAATGTATATAAAAATAAATAAAATAAATGTATATAAATGCATCTCAAGATAACTGTACACCATAATAGAAGACACGATAAACAATTAGACGTGAGAGTTACACCAGGAAGTAGTACCAATGACTAGCTTCAACCCACAGAAGGTAGGAGGCCCATGATTAAAGATGCTCCTGCATCCCAACCTCTGGTTCTTACTTATTCTATCACTCCTAGACCTGTCAACCAATCCAACACTGATTATGTAGCAAAATTGGTAAAGGAGATATTTAGACCATAAAAGCAGACTAAGTAAGTGGAGAGCTACAATACGGTATTGTTATATCAGAAAATATAGCCCAGAAGATCTTTCTTTAATCATTCCAGTTACAGAGGGTCAATTCCGTGAGGTTAGCTGCTACCCTGCATTGAAACAGTCAAGGTAAAGAGACCTAGGATAAGGAAACATGGCTACTTAAGAGTCCCTTGTATGTGTAAAATTAAAAGATTTCACTGACTTTTGGAGGTTTAACTTTCCAGTGTATGATACTAAATGAAAATCTGTTAGTCTTTAAGGTGCCACCAGACTCTTTGTTGTTTTTGTAGATACAGACTAACACGGCTACCCCCTGATAAATGAAAGTGATCATTGCAGAAGAACTGAGAAGTTGGAGGGTGACAGAGCCAGCTGGTTGCAACTGGTTTGGGAAGAGAAAGAGAAACACTCTGATCCAACTCTAGGGTGAGAGCTGCCCAAAGGGTATCTCATCTCCCTATTCCCCTTGAGCCTGGACTAAATGAAGGACGGCTGTACTGCTGACAAAGAGCTCTGCACGTCCTCCACATCTATGTCCAGTGTTTGCAACCAGGAGTGATCACTCCTCCATCCCCATCTGAGACAGCAAACATAGGGATCACTTCACCGCATGAAGGAGGTGCGACGGGTGATCCTTGGGGTGAGTTTGTTCTCAGTTATTTAGTTTGCTGTTGAGTGCTTGCTTGGTGGCTGCTTGATTGACATTTATAGCGTGATTTGTTTGCAGGGCTGTGTGCTGAGCTTAGAGGCCTGTTAAACAAGTCTGAGAGCTTCCTTAGGAGGCTCTACTCTGCCACCCTTTGATCCCTAATCCCCTTAGGATCCCTTGACAATGGGGCAGGGCTAACTCAGGGAGAACAGGGGGTTAAAAAAGCAACCTCCAGGGACCAGAGGAGCAAACAGAGGAGCAAGGAACTCCTTGCCAGGGGACATTGTGAAGCCCAAAAGTATAACTGGGTTCAAAAACAATTGGGTAAGTTCACAGAGGATAGGCCCATCAGTGGCTATTAGCCAAGATGGTCAGAGAGACACCTCATGCTCTGGGTGTCCCTAAACCCCTGACTGGTAGAAGCTGGGGCTGGACAACAGGGGACGGATCACTCAATAAAGTGCCCTGTTCTGTTTGCTCCCTCTGAAGCATCTGGCAACGGCCACTGTCAGAAGTCACAACACTGAGCTAGAAGGACCATTGGTCTGAACCACAATGGCTGTTCTTATGGGATTAATTATAAATAAATAGAGATAATAGGGATTGAAATGACCAGAAGAACCACTGGGTGAATTGCCTGCTGGGTACAACAGTTGTGAACCTCTTGAGACATCTGGACAAGCTTATGTGCAGTACTGGGGAGGAGCCGGTGGTCATGGTACATGTAGGTACCAATGACATACGGAAGGATAGGAGAGAGGTCCTGGAGACCAAATTTAGGCTGCTAGGTAAAAGATTAAAGTCCAGAACTTCCATAGCAACATTCTCTAAATACTTCTAGTTCCATGCACTGGGCAAGTTATGACAGGCAGAAATGCAGGGTCTCAATGCACTGATTAGACAATGGTGTAGGGAGGAGGGATTTAAGTTTATTAGGAATAGTGGAACCTTTTGGGAAAAGGGGGACTCTATACAGGAAGGATGGCCTCCACCTAAACCAAAACAGAACCAGATTGCTGGCATGTAAAATTAAAAAGGTCGTAAAGGAGTTTTAAACTAAGGGCTGAGAGAAAGCAGACAGCTCCGGAGAAGCACAGTCCGGACAGACACATCCCTTATGAGAGAATTTATGAAAGGGGATATTCTATATCCTAGTAAATAGGAGAGGACAGAAATTGATAAATTACAGGTAGGAACTGAAGAGAAACAGTCAAACGAAAAAGAGCCCCATTCTGTTACATCACTTGAAGGCAGACAACTAAATACTGACAAATTCTATAAGTGCTTGTATGCAAATACAAGAAGTTTAAATACTAAGATGGGTGATGTCATGCTGACTACAGTGGTTCACAACCATGAGTGCCAACCTCTAGGTGCAAAAAGCAGGGCAGACATTCCAAACTGGCTGTGAGTTCTATCATTAGATTTCACCAACCCAGTAACAAGTGTGCACTATAACAGTCTTAGCATGGAGTCACACACACAGAGTCTCCTTGGACATTCTCTATCTTGCCACCCAGGCAAGCTGGACTAAGTGACAAATGCTCACTTACACCAAAGGTTACAAAAGATGCAGGTTCCTTTCAGTCCCAAAAAACCAGTTACTTACCCCAGGTCAATTTGTACCCCAGATCTCATACCAAACACAAAGTTTATAGCCAATCCCATAGTAAACTAACTAAGGATTTATTAACTAGGGAAAATAAATGAAACTGTTATTTACAGGTTAAAGCAGGCAACAAATATACACAAATGAGTTATAGTCTATGGTTCCAAAAGAGATGAGTAATCTGTCAGCACTGAATGTCTTTTAGGGATAACCCAGGTTGATCCTGGGGATCTCCGCTTTCGCATCCTAGCTCCAGTCCTGTGAGAATCCAAACAGCACAGAGATGAAGAATGTTCATGTCACCTATCTTTATTTCCTTCTTCCAGAATTCAAACTGATGGGACGAGCGTCCTTGCATGTAGCACCTTCACAGTGTGACAGGGCCTTAACCCAGTCTTGGTATTGTGAGGTTTCACAATGGCCCACTTAATTTTGAAAGTCCTTGATGGGCAGCGGAACCACTCTTCCTGCCTTAGTTCACAAGTTCAGAGCAGGCTTTTTTACAATCATAAAGCAAACCTGACATATTACCTCATAGCATGGGATACAGACATTACAAGTAAGATTAATGAATGCAGCAACTTACAAGCATTTTATAGAATCTAAACTTTAAACACATCTTTACAAGTCTAACACCCATCTTGAACAATACTAACATACAGGTGAGCTGGTCTGGTTTCCAGCTATGAATTTGTCAGAGCTCAGCTGATGCCTACAGCCTTGGGAAGAGCTGGCATCTGGTCTACCAGTGTCACATGTGAACTCAAATGCCTGGTATTAAATGATGACATTGATATAATTAGAATCACAGAAACTTGGAGGAACGATGATAATCAATGGGACATGATAATACAGGGTAAAAAAATATATGGGAATGACAGGGTAGGTCACGCTAGTGGGGGAGTGGCACTATATGTGAAAGAAAGCATAGAGTCAAATATAATAAAAATCTTAAATGAATCAAACTGTACCACAGAATCGCTATAGATAAAAATTCCATGCTTGGGAGAGGGATAGCTCAGTGGTTTGAGCACTGGCCTGCTAAACCCAAGGTTGTGAGTTCAATCCTTGAGGGGGCCACTTAGGGATCTGGAGCAAAATCAGTACTTAGCCCTGCTAGTGAAGGCAGGGGACTGGACTCGATGACTTTTCAAGGTCCCTTCTAGTTCTAGGAGATAGGATATCTCCATTAATTTATAAATTTATATTTTATGCTTGAACAATAGGAGTGTAGCAGTAGCGATATGTTACCGACCACCCAACCAGCACGGTGACGGTGTTTGTGAAATGCTCAGGGAGATTAGAGAGGTGACAAAAACAGAAAACTCAATAATAATGGTGGATTTAAACTATCCCCATATTGATTGGGAACATTTCACGTGAGGATGGGATACAGAAATACAATTTCTAGACACCATCAATGACTGCTTCTTGGAGCAGCTAGTCCTGGAACCCACAAGGGGAAAGGCAATTCTTGATTTAGTCCTAAATGGAGCACAGGATCTGGTCCAAGAGGCGATCAGTCAGTAACAGTGACCATAATGTAATTCAATTTAACCCACTACAGTGCATTTAACTTCAAAAAGCAGCATTATACAAAAATGAGGATGCTAGTTAAATGGAAATGAGAAGGAACAGTCATAAGAGTGAAATGCCTGCAAGCTGAATGGAAGCTTTTTAAAAATACCATAATAGAGGCTCAAACTGTATGTATACCCCAAATTTAAAAAAAGAAAACAATAAGAGGACCAAAAACTGCCACCATCGCTAAGCAACAGAATAAAGGAGGCAGTTAGAGGTAAAAAGAGATCTTTTAAAAACTGGAATAGAGGATGTTTTGGAATAAATTGATACATTAAACAGTAGTAAATCACCAGGACCAAATGCTATTCACCCAAGAGTTCTGAAGAAACTCAAATATGAACTTGCAGAACTAACTGGTAGGTAACCTAACGCTTAAATCAGGCTCTGTACCAGATGACGGGAGGACAGCTAATGTAGCTAATGTATCACCTATTTTAATAAAGGTTCCAGAGGCAATCCTGGCAATTACAAGCCAGCAAGCCTAACTTCAGTGCCAGGCAAATCAGCTGAAACTATAATAACGAACAGAATTATCAGACACATAGATGAATAGCATATGTTGTGGAAAAGTCAACACGGCTTTGTAACGGGAAATCATGCCTCACCAATCTATTAGAATTCTTTGAGGGGATAAACAAACATATGGACAAGGGGGATCCAGTGGATATAGTGTACTTTCAGAAAGCCTTTGATGAGGTCCCTCAGCAAAGACTCTTAAGCAAAATAGGCAGTCATGGGATAAGAGAGAAGGTCCTCTCCTGAATCAGTAACTGATTAAAAGACAGGAAACAAAAGGAAGTCAGTTTTCACAGTGGAGAGAGGTAAATAGTCAGGTTCCCCAACTATCTGTACGGGGACCAGCACTGTTCAACATATTCATAAATGATCTGAAAAAAAGGGTAAACAGTGAGGTGGCAAAGTTTGCAGTCAATACACAGTTACTCGAGTTAATTAAATCCAAAGCAGAGTGTGAAGAGTTATAGTGGGAACTCACTAAACTGGGTGACTGGGCAACAAAATGGCAGATGAAATTCAATGTAGATAAATGCAACGCAATGAACTTGAATAACCAATTCCCAACTATACATACCGAATGATGGGGTCTAAATTAGCTGTTACTACTCAGGAAAAGTAGTTGCATCTTAAGAAGTGAGGTTTTTTACCCACAAAAGCTTATGCCCAAATAAATCTGTTAGTCTTTAAGGTGCCACTGGACTCCTTGTTGTTTTTTACTCAGGAAAAAGATCTTGGAGTCATTGTGCTTAGTTCTCTGAAAACATCTGCTCAATGTGCAGTGGCAGTCAAAAAAGCTAACAGAATGTTAGGAACCATTAGGAAAGGGACAAATAATAAGACAGTAAATATCATAATGCCATAATATATATCTGTGGTACACCTACACCCGGAATACTGTGTGCAGTTCTGGTTGCCCCATCTCAAAAAAGATCTCATAGAATTGGAAAAAGTACAGAAAAGGGCTACAAAAGTTATTAGGGTATGGAACAGCTTCCATAGGAAGAGAGATTATAAAGACTCAAACTGTTCAGCTTAGACAAGAAATGCCTTGATAGAGATCTATAAAATCATGAATTGTGTGGAGAAAGTGAATAGAGAAGTGTTATTTACCCCTTCACATAACACAAAAACCATGGATCACAGAATGAAATTAATAGGCAACAGGTTTAAAACACAAGGAACTACTTCTTCACACAACGCACAGTCACCTTGTAGAACCGTTGCCTGGGGATGTTGCAAAGAACAAAAGTATAACTAGGTTTAAAAAAAAAACCCCACCCATATAAATTCATGGAGATTAGGTCCATCAGTGGCTATTAGCCAAGATGGTCAACGATGCAACTCCATGCTCCAGGTGTTCGTAAGCCTCTGAGTGCCGGAAGCTGGGAGTGGACCACAGGGATGGATCACGCGATAAATTGCTGTGTTCTGTTCATTCCCTCTGAAGCACCTGGCACCGGCCACTGTCAGACTACTAGGCAAGATGGACCACTGGTCTGACTTTGTATGGCCGTTCTTATGACAAAGGTACTCATACCTAAGCCACCGCATGCAGGAAGTGCTTGTACACAGGATCCCAGACGTGTTACTTTTATGTCTAGGTCTCATTCTTTCAGAATTATTTCCCAGTTTTTGATGTCCATGCAACCTGATTGAGAGTAAAAGAGTAATAATAATAAAAATAATACTCAGCTGAAGCAAACCAGATGAGTCAACTTTAGGCAGGTCACTAGGAAAACATTCTCAAGAGGGAGATTAATTGGACAAAGGAATAGACTGGCAGGGAAGGTGCTTGGTACATCATCACTGCAAATTTTAGAAGAGGTTAGACAGACTGTTTGCGGTGATAAGGAGATAATGGAGATCAGCCTGGACAACTCAAGTAGTCTTTTCTGGATCTGTTTTCCAGGACTGTTACTGTCTCTCCACAGAAAGTGTGCGTGACGTACAGTGGGATTTAATGAAGTTAAGATCCAAATATTATTGTGTATTCAGATATACACTGGTATGTAGTCAAGTATCAGGGGGTAGCCGTGTTAGTCTGTATCTACAAAAACAACAAGGAGTCTGGTGGCACCTTGGTATGTAGCACATTCTGAAATAAAATATTTCATCTGAATTTTGCTCTTATTAATGGTACTACTGAAATACTCCAGCCTCTTGGGATACATATTATACCACTCTGCTCTGTGTAAAACTCCTTACGCTACAGGGATACACACATACTGTATTTCTCTCCATATTTAGAGCTGGATGTGAGCCAATAGCTATATAAACTTAGAAGCAAAGTCTGGAGGTGTGGAGTACACTCGATTGTCTACACACAGTCAATATGCAGTGACTGAAAGACAGAACATGTAGTTAAGAAACCTTCATACCAAGGGAATCAAGTCATCCTGTAGAGAGAGATGAATTACATTTTGAATTATTGTCTGTGAGTTGGGTTAAACCTATGGTTACATACGTCAAGCAATTAGCAGCAGAACTCCCACTGATGTCAATGGGAAGTTTGCATACTGATCAAATATAAAATATGAGGTTTAGAGACAGTGTAAGCCAGTGGATAAGGCACCAGACTAGGAATCAGAAGACCTGGGTTCTATTCACAGCTGTCTCTGACCTATTGTGTGACCTTGAACCTTCATCTGTTTGTGACTTTCCTTCCCCTCTCATCCTTTGTCATTGGATGTTAAGCTCTTTGGCTCAGGGACTGTCACTTGCTGTTTGTACACCGACTAACACTACGGGACCCTGAGCTCAGTTGGAACTTCTAAGTGCGAATTTAATACAAATAACCTCACCACCATCTCCAGGGCATGTGGGAATAAAAGCGGCTCAGGAAGTATCTTCTTTGTGCCACTTCTATCTAGGGAACCACTCTGTACTTTGTCCTGAGGCACAAAGATCCTTGTACCATAGCAATACCTTGGAACTGAGTTACTGTTTGTTCATCACCTGTCAAGAACCTGGGTGAAGGGAGGCAGGACCAGTGGCAGGAGCTTGGAATCCAGGAACTGAAGCCAGGGGTCGGAGCCACTATCAGGGTCAAGTGTCAAGCTGAGAGTCAAGCCGGAGTCAGAGTCAGGGGTTAAGCCAAGGGTCAAAGCTAAAGACAAAGTCAGGAATCAGACCAAAGGTCAATACCAGGTATCGGGGGCCGTGTGGAGTTCTAGGGGTTGATTGGGAGTCAGAACCCAAGTCAGAGCCGAGGTCAGTACCAGGAGTTCAGAAATAAAGAAATAAGGTGGTCATGGCATTTTACTAGGAATCCGCATTATTCTCTGTAACTTCCGGGGACACCTCATGGGCTTATCTAGGGTCAACGAGTCCATAAGGGACTGCTAAAACCAATGTCAGTCAGCTCACTCGACGGGGAACTTCCTGTGGTAATCAACTTCTGTGGACTGTGAGTTGTAGGGAGTGGCCAGATTACAGCTGACACCAGGTGGCGATGTGGGCATGTTGGTTGCCTGGTAACCTGCAGGCCCAGATTCAAGTCCCACCAATCTGTACAAGCATCTTGTTGTCATCTCCAACAACAGCAACAGTAGGAGAACACGTTTCCCTTCAGGACCCCAACTATTTCTGCCCTTTGTTTCTCTCTTTTTACCAACCTTGTTTCTCCCTCTGCTTTTCATTTCTTGCAGCAATCTTCAATTGGCCCTTCCACGTCCCAATCCCACTCAAATCATCAGCAATAAAATATTCAACTTCCAACATTTAAAGAGCCATCATTAGGCTGCAGAGTTAACACCCCAATGAGATTGAGAGTTCAAGGAGCTCACATCCTTTAGAGTCATTCATTCAGGCTGCCTGCAGACTCAGGGAGACAACACTGCAGCAGTTTAAACTCAAGTCATATTTGGAAAGCATTCACTGCAAACAAGAGAGCTAAAAAAGTGGTTTTTATTTTTAAATCAATCTCTTTCTTTGGAATCTGAACATACCATGGGGCCGCAAACATACATCAAGCTAATGGTCAATGGGCTGGATCCGGCAGTTTGATGCCACTTTTTTACACTGTTCAAACTACAGTAGTCAAGTCCAAAAAATCAGCCTAGCACTCAATGCAAAGCCACAGACCTCCTGAACAGCACCAAGAGACATAAGGGCACAGCCGACAGTATGGCAAGAGAACCTCCGGAGGCCATGTCAGCTGTTCACAGGAGGTTAACATTAACAAATAAAACTTTTTTATAATAAATAATGTAGCTGATAAGTATGCTGCAATTTAACGCATATCACATTAACTACAGAGGATCACATAAGATACTGTGTATAGGTTAGCTCTGTACCTGCTTTGATCAGAGTTGATCAAACTCTGAGTTGCTGCAAATAGCTCATTCAATTACTGAAAATTCACTGAGTTAGAGAATTTTTGAAAACAATATTATTCTGGTTTTAAAGAATCCAACAATCCTTCAGTGGGGCCCTAGAGGGAGAGAGGCTGTTTAAAAAAAAAGAAATACATTTATCTCTGGAAATGCTAAGAAACAGGATTATTTATTTATTTTTTTATATTTAAGATTAGCATTTCACTTTGAAGCCATCAACATCCTATCAAGTCCTCCAGGAAAGGAACGAAACTCTCAAGATGTCAAAATAAGTCTTTGAAATACAGGCTCATGCTTAATTTTCACATGAATACACTGCGAGTGAGTCAGACTAGATAGATAAAACAAACGTAAGGTACTTATATGGCCCTGTTACTGTAGTATCTCAGCATCATCTTTATTTATCCTCACTATACCAGTAAGGCAGTGCTATTTACATCCACTTTACAATCAGGGAATGGAGGTACAGAGAGACTTGGCCAGGGACATCCAGGAAGTCTGTTGCAGAGCAGGAAACTGAACCCAGGTCTCTGGAGTTGCAGGTGATGTTCTACTAAGTCGCCTCTATTACCTGATCACAGAATCATTTGGGTTGGAAGAGATGTAGTGGGGTCACTTCGTTCACTCTTCTTGCAGCAGGGCTTAATTTCATTTTTGTCGTCTGATGTGGGAAGAAAAACAGAATTCCAGTCTTTATGTTGGGGGGAGGTAAGATACGAACATTTTAGGGATAAGGTTTTATTTCCTGGTGACTGCCAATTAAACTAACTAGCCCCATTGAAAGGACTGATATTTGAAAATCCTAACTGTGCTTTCCCCATTAAGTGCTTGTCTACACACAGAAATAACCCAGAATAGATCCCAGTGAGAACACTCTTATTAGAGTGCTTTTGTGCTCTTCAGGTTAGTCCACAAGTGGATTAAGCTAACGCACACAACGGTAGTCTTAGTGCAGAATCAGAGTGTCCACCTGGGGAGCGGCTGTGGAATAGCTACTGTGCTTTACATTCACACTCTCGCTTATTTCACATAGCTTCCCCATGCAGACAAGTCCTCAGATAAACAACTCACTTCTTGTCTCTAGATCTCCTCCCAATTATCCTCTTGTTTCTGACTCATCTCATTCCCTGACTCTTAACCCAGTCATCCCCAATCCCTCTCCCATCCAGACAGCATAGGACCCATCCCAGTATCTTCCTCCAGCATGACTGCTGCTCTGTTCTGTAACTGATGGGAAAATATGCACTACAGCATCGTGCTGCTTCCTTATTTTCATTTCACTGGCAGGGTTTTCAAGACTGAAACATTGCTCAAGCTCCATAACAGGCCTCGGTTCACCTGTATTGTCACAAGTGACAACTACAGAGATTTGAACTGTAAAAATAGAAGTGTTTCTTCCATCTGAAAGAACTGCCTAAGCTTCTCTCATATAGCGGAAGGATGGTGCAATGCTTTTTCTTTGTTGTTGCCCTAGCCTGGGATTTGACAGAGCCGGATTAAATTCCCTCCTCTGCAACAGACTCCCTGGGTAACGTTGGGCAAGTCACTTAGCCTCCTGGGCCTCAGCTCCCCATCTGCCCAATGGGGATAACTTCCCTGCCTGGCCTCCCACGAATGCAGTAAGGACAAACACTTTAAAAGACTGAGAGGTCCTCTGATACTTTGGTAAGGTGGCTACCTAAGAACCTTCAGGAGAGAGCTCTGACAAGATACGGCCTTGCCCCAGTCTGGCTGTATTCCCAAACTCGTGAGAAGGCACTCGTTCATTCATCGCACATCTCTGGCTTTACGTTCACAGAGTAAATGCAAATGTACATTCCACAGGAGTCTGTAGAACTAGGGAAAGGAGCACTTGGGAGTTCATACACAGCCAAGACCCCAGACTTAACCTTCTAATTTTGAAAACTGATTTCTCAATTACACTTCTACCCCGATAGAACGCTGTCCTCGGGAGCCAAAAAATCTTACCGCATTAGAGGTGAAACCGCGTTATAGCGCATTTGCTTTGAGCCGCCGGAGCACTGCTTTACCGCGTTCTATCCGAATTCATGTTCTATCGGGTCGCGTTATATCAGGGTAGAGGTGTATCGCCCATCAATAGTAATGATGGCCTCACAGGTCAAAATATCTGACGCATTTCCCAGGATTTGTTGTTAGTTTTGTGTGTCGATGTAATGAGCAGGACCGTTGGATAAGAATGAAAGGCTGACTCCTGCACAGCCAGCATGCAAACTCTGCCATTTCTTCCCAGAAAGCTCACTTTCACTCGAGAACAGTCAGGTACATCTGCAGTCACATCTGACCTGGCCTTGTCTGAGCCTGGACTGCAGCAACAGCACTCTGTGAAAAACCCAGCTCCCTGGCCACTATTTCTGCTTGCAATAGAAAAGGCTGTGTAATACGCTCTCGCAGAGCACAGAATGGCTGCCATGTGTTAGTGTGTACCCAGCTGTGTTAAGTGCTTTGGAATAACTGAAAGTGAAAGATACAAGAGAAAACAAAATTCAGTACTATTCTGCCATTGATCCAGTTTAAAACTTACCAAAAACCCTTATAAAAGTGATGCTAGAATTAGCAATATTCACCTTCCAAACACAAACATGTATTTGGATTTCATCTCTGCGCTGAGAAGGGAAAAGAAAGTTTCTCATTTCATATTTCACAACCAATCCTTCCCCATATCCATCTCATTCACAGCAATGTGTGATTAATTTCTTACTGACTGATCCATTTCACAAAAGTATCAAGCTTATGTGCTTATCTGATTGATGGCTATGGAGACCAACACTGGGGTGGGGGTCAGTGGAGCAGATAGCTGCAGTCAAAAATTGCTGAGATAGAGGACAAGGAATTCAAAACCGCCTCCACTGCCAAATTTAAAGTTATCACTACCCAAAAAATGGGGAGAAAGAAGATGCCCGCCATGATATCAAAATACATTACACAAGGAACACTATACTAATTGGACTGGGTAGAAGCATCAAGGGAAGCTGGAGTGGCCATCCTGTGTAATTCTGGAGTCTCTCTCTGCCATGTAATTTAGGCCTAATGTGTCACACAGAACATGGGTGTCTCAATCTTGAGTATTTCTAAGGCCCCTAGAATTACGGTATCTAAACATCAATTACAAGGTCTTCTTTTCTTCTGCCCCAGCAAGGTAACAAAATCCAATCGTACGTCCTACAAACACATTCTGAGAATCATCATGGTTACCTTGCTATGGGCACCTTTTCAAGCAATGTGTATTCTCTTTCTTTTTAGAGCTGTGTGCTGATTGGAAACACAGTATTTATTCCAGCTCTAGCATAACCAAAGCCTGGTGCAGTAACCATATCACTGCTTCTCATTAGGATGCCATCCCTCTGCTGATTCACTCTAGTTATCTCACTTTGTTTTCTGCAGTCAGACTCTGGGCTGATGGCTTCAAGAATTTTTTCACAACTTTCTAAACCCTTTTCCTGGTCAGTGCACTGCGTAACTGTCCCATTTAATACTCTGTATTTCAGTGCTTTGCCCTCAGACTTGCACAAATGTACTCAATGTACTGTCCCTTTAAAGAAACATAGCTCAGTGGTTTGAGCATTGACCTGCTAAACCCAGGGTTGTGAGTTCAATCCCTGAGTGAGCCATTTAGGGATCTGGTGCAAAAAAAATTGGTCCTGCTAGTGAAGGCAGGGGACTGGACTTGATGACCTTTCAAGGTCCCTTCCAGTTCTATGAAATAGGTATATCTCCATATATTATATTATATAACTCTGAAATGAGCTGCCTTGTGCCTCCTTATTTTGTTACAGCTATTAGCACTTGTGTAGGAAAGGTCTATGCAAGTAATACACTTCCCACAGTTGGAATTAAAAAAAAGTGCAGAAAATACTCTTAATCTTCTGTTACTTACTGTAGGAGGTACAGGGATATTTGTCTGTCTCTGGGAGTTTTAAAAGGTTAAAAAACAGCATTTCAGAAAAAAACAGAGGCACTTAGAAAAGCTACAGTGAAAGCAGATAAATTTATCAAATAATCCAGTTATCAAAGCCATTCACGAGTGTGGTCCTCAAGAGAAATGGGAACTCAAGGGAGCAAACTCACCAATGACAACTGATGGGGGAAAGCGACAGAAGCAGATACTCCTGAGAGACACGCCCCACTGCAGCACCTAAGGGGAAAGGGACTTCGATACCACAGTCATGAACATGGCAAAAGAACATAAACAGGAAGAAAAGCCTCAACCTTTTCTTCCCTGCCACCATTTTTTCTTGAACTGGAACAGCTCGCTACTATTTCCCTTGACCAAGAAAACTGTGATGCAAAGTAACATAAGAACTGAAGGAAATCAAATTTGAGAAAGAAGAAAAGACCAGATACGTCCTAGGTGTTTCTCATACTCACCTCATCCCACTCTCAGCCCAAACCCAAACTATACCCTGGCCTCACTCTCTTTAGCACTGAATGCAGGTGAAAACAATTAAAACAATGGGCAAAAAAACTATTTTATAGTAAAACAGTGTAGGCACATAATACAACATTCAGTGCAGACGTGTTGACACTTGCCAAACTTCATCTAAGCTCCTTCTCTAGATAAGGAGCTCTTCTACCCATAATACCATTACTTCTTATCCAGGCTAATAACCTTCAATGTGAAACGTATCAAATCCTATTTGGAAATTTAAGTAAGCGATATTCCGGACATTTCCCTACTTCAGAAATAATACCTTGAAAGAACCCCATGCATTTACCTATAGATAGATAGATCACGGCTAACAGGCCAAATATTTATATCTACCATTTGCATTTCATATGATAAATTGTGTCTTGTAACACTTTACTCCGAACTTCCTACCCCACCACCAACTTTACTCAGCGTAAGAATCTTGTTACTTTACTGCCTACCTACAAAGAATGAAGCAGACAAACCTGGGGAAAGTGATGTGTAGATGTAGGGGCCCTGCCATAATGGAGCTATAAAAGTATACTTTTGTACAGTGCAAAATCAAAACCAGTGCACAGGTGGATTCATCCTTCAAACAGAATGATTCGTCAGCCCTTATTTTAAAAAACACTGAAAATTATTTGAAACATTCTATGGTTTGCCTCTCTAAATATTACAGCATTCTTCAGAATCTACAAATGGTAGAACCAGTCATCTCCCTGACAAGGCAAAGTTCATCCCCAAAGGCAAGACTTGAAACGTTTATTTGACATCTAATAGCCTGAAAACTATGCCTACTAGCCCGGGTGAAACATATCTGTGCAACCATAACACCCCAGCAATTTAGAGGCACAGTTGTATACCGTATTTAACTGTAACACTATTCAACTTCCCACTTAAATTTCCTTAAATATAGTTTATTACTTGGACAGGGAAAACAGCAGAAATTAGGAACATTTCTTTTCTTCAGATACAAAGGTCTGAATTACAACAAAATGGGTCTTCAGCCTTTTGCAGCTCTGGGGACAGAAGCCGTCTGATCAGTCACTGGCAATAGGAGAATGCTACTCCCTCAAAGAGCTTGCCAGCTGAGACAACTTCCATAGCCAAGTAAAATGTTATGCTGACATTGATAACGTAACTAATGAAAAAACACACTGGATTAATCTGAATTAGAGCATAAATTCTTATTATGAAGGGGCCAATCCTATCACCAAAATCAAATTAAAAAACAGGGAGGACTGGAAGGGATCCCTGGACCCTACTACTGTTGCACCATCCAGCTGGAACATTTGTTTATTTTTCCAATGTATTAAGGCCCATAGATTTGTTACAATGGATTTTAATCACCAGTGTGACACGAGGGTGGGATATAGCCTGTAACTACATACAGAGATGAGTTTATAACACCTGCTGCTTGTACTCTGAGGTACTACTGCAGGGAGAATCTTTCTGAAGATGGCAGCACTGACCAAAGCTTCTAGGTCTAGTCTATAGAATCTAAAGAGTATATGGATTGACTATGTAGCTGTTTTGCAGACTTCTTCACCCAGGATATTGTTCTGGGTGAGCCAGCCCTGAGTTTAGATTGTGGCATTACGTGTTTTGCTTTGCATCCCTCCCAAGATCCACATGGAATTGGAGGATTTTGAAGCATTTGCCTTCTACCTGCTGGATGGTACAACACAAAAAAAGGAACTGGATTTTTGAGATGACTATCTGATTATCACAGAACCTGAGGGATCTGTGCTGATCCAATGGTGCCAAAAATTATCCAACAGGTGCTGGGGCTTGCGTCGGAAAGAAGGTAGTACTGTATGATAAGAAGTTCATCCTGAAATACTACTCTGCCTTGACAGCCTCTAGTCCATATTAAAGATGAGGGTGCTTCAATTTGGTCTTTTTATGCACAAACTCTGGGCCTTAAGCTTCCTGGCAAGTTGCCAACGTGACTCAGTTGAAAATTTTGTCATGTGTGCTTGAGTGTCCAATTTTTTTAATCACTCACTGGAACAAGGAACTCCTCCCCTACCACACCAGGTTGCTGGACTCCTCTTCTAGGTATCTGACAATCCTCTATCCAGGGACACAAAATAACTGTTTAACAAATACACTTTTTCCAAATCTCCTGCTTCCTGCTCCTATCACCATCATCAGTGGACGAGCTTCCCCTGCTACCTTCTGTCTGCTCTGAATATATCTGAAGTCCCCTTTTGAAGTCAAAATATTCTTAGCAATTAGATCTTCCCTATTTCTTTTTGCTTCTCTCATTATCCTTTTAACTGCCTTCTGCTTATTTTAACAGATCTTTCTAGCCTCCTCTTTACCAGACTGTTTATACTTTAAAAAGCCTGCTGCTTACTGCTCCTAATACTGTTTACATCACCACTTAACCACCTCATCTTAGTTGTTGCCTTTTTCCTAGTTTCAGACTTAACCAGGGGAATTTATTCTGTAATCTCTTCCATGGTTTGTAAATACCTCCCATATTTCTGCAGCCCTGTTCCCAAGCACCTGGGAACCCTAATGGAGCTTATTATAAGGTATGAGGGATTCCATGAAAGTCCATTTTCTTATGTGTTGCTTTACACACACTTCTGCCCAGTACTTAGTAGCATCACTGTTGCGTTAGGAATACTACGCTGGTTCTTAATAACGGAGTCCTAGGCGTTCCCTAACTTCTACTTTAATCACGACTGGTTTCCACAATAAAAAGGTAGTTACATGTTCTAATCGTTGGAGGAGGCACATTTGAATTTCATTAGTTACATCTACAATGAGGGAAGAAACTGTTGCTGGGACTCTGGATTAATGAAATGCGTCCGTTTCTACATGTACAATGGTTTAACATGTTCATACAGCAACATGGATTGTTAGAGGCATTTCGGTGCAGCCACACACAGACTGGTCCAGTACATTCCTGGACTCTGGGGCACCTATCACATAGATGCATAAGTTTGAGGCCGGAAGGGATCATTAGATCATCTAGTCTGGCCGCCTGTATAACGCAGACCATAGAATGTCACCAGTTACTCCGGTATTAAGCCAAATAACTTGGGTTTGACTAAAGCATAAATTGTGCTTAGCTAAAGCACATCTTGCAATAAACCATCCAGTCTTGATCTGAAGACATCAAGAGATGGTAGTTTGCTCCAATGGTTAATCACCCTCACTGTAAAACATCTGTGCCTTAGTTCTCATTTGAATTTGTCCGGCTTTAACTTCCAGCTGCTGGTTCTTGTTTTGCCTTTCTCAGATAGATTAAAGAGCCCTTTGGTACCCAGGATTTTCTCCCTGAGAAGATTCTGATATACTGTAATCAAGTCACCTCTTAATTTGGGTTGCCAAGCGTCCGGTTTTCGACCGGAACACGTGGTCGAAGAGGGACCCTGGCGGCTCTGGTCAGCACTGCCAACCAGGCCACTGATGATTGGTTGGCGATCCTTCGATTCGAGGATGATCTCTCCCACGGAATTACATATGGGTCCTGAGATGACTCAGGAATCCAATCCTGGAACTGCAAATCCTCCCGCAGTAAGACCATTAAAAATCCAGTCTGCGGCACAGCAGGGGCCCGGGGCTAAGGCAGGCTCCCTGCCTGTCCTAGCTCTGTGCAGCAGCAGCTCCCAGAAGCAGACGCCAGGTCCTTGCAGCCTCTAGGTGCATGGGCGACCAGGGAGGCTCTGCACACTGCCCCAGCCCTGAGTGTCGGCTCCACAGGTCTCATTGGCCGGGAACCACAACCAATGGGAGCTGCGGTGGGGGCGCCTGCAGGCACAAGAGCAGCACGCGGAGCCTCCCTGGCCACCCATGCACTAAGGGCCACAAGGACCTGGCAGCCACTTCCTGGGAGCTGCGGTAAGTGCTGCTGGGACTGTGAACCCCAACCCCCCAACCCCCGCACCCCAGCCCTCTGCCCCAGCCCAGAGTTCCCTCCTGCACCCAAACTCGCTCCCAGAGCCCACACACCCTCAGCATCTCTGCCGCAGCCCTTAGCCCCCTCCTGCACCCCAAACCCCTCATCCCCAGCCCCACCCCAGAACCCATGCCCCCAACCGGAGCCCCCACACACACCCCAACTCCCTGCCCCAGTCAGGTGAAAGTGAGTGAGAGTGGGGGAGAGCGAGCGACGGAGGGAGGAGGGATGGAGCAAGTGGGGGGCAGGGCCTCAGGGAAGGGGCAGGGCAGAGGGTGTTCAGTTTTGTGCCATTAGAAAGTTGGCAACCCTACTCAATCTTCTTTTGAGTCTCTCATAGGAAGGCATTTTCGCCAGTCCTCTTATCATTTTTATGGCTCCTTTCTGAACCCTCTCCAATTTTTCAAAACCCCTTTAAAAGGAGGATGCACATTGCACTATCAGCCATTGACAGAGTTAAAAGCATCTCCCTACTGCTACTCACTACTCCTCAGTTTACATCCAAAGATCACATCAGCCCTTTTTGACAGATTGCACTGGGAACTCATTTTGAATCACCTGTCCGCCATGACTTCTAACAATCCTTCCCAAAGTCACTGCTTTCCAGGACACAACCCAATATGGCCTGCATTGCTTGTTCCTAGATGTGTCACTTTGTATTTAGTTGTATTAAAACACATCTTGTTTCAATTGACTTAGCTTACCAAGTGATGCAGATTGTACTGTAGGATTGCCCTGTTCTCATTATTTATCATTCCACCAATCTCTGTATCATCTGCAAATTTTATCAGCTGTGATTTTATATTTACTTCCAGATCACTGATGAAAATATTGAAGTGTTAATCCCTCTGGAACCTACACTAGAAACACCCCCATTCGATGATGGTTATCAACTACTTTTAGAGGTCTGTCAGTTAGCGAGTTCTTAATCCATTTAACATGTGCTTTATTTATCCTGTATAATTCTGACTTTTTATATAGTGTTGTGAGGTACTTAGTCAAACATTTTACAAAAGTCTATGTATATTACCACAGTTACCTTTATCTAACAAATGTGTAATCTCAAAGAATGAAATCAGGTTTATTTGACGAGATCCATTTTCCAGAAAACAATGTTGACTAGCATTAATGATATCCTTTAATTCTTTATTAACTGAATCTAGTATCTGCTTTTCCATGATTTTCCCTGGGATGGATGTCAGGCTACATGGATCTATACATACCCAGATCACTCCGCCTGCCCTTTTTGAATATTAGAATTACATTAGCACTCTTCCAGTCTTCTGGAATTTCACCAGTATTCCACGTTTTATTCAAAATTAACATCAGTGGGCCTCTGTTCACCTCACACAAATCTTTTAGAACTCTTGGGTGCAATTTATCTGTGCATGCTGGTTTAAAAAGCTGTATCTCTAGGAGATGCTGTTTAACATCCTCATTAATTACTAATGGACTAGAAAGCAGTTCATCCTCATGTGATACAAATACATCCTCCTTCTTTCCAAACACAGAACAGAAATACGTATTGAACACTTCTCCCTTTTCTGCATCATTAACAATTTTCCCATCTGTATCTAATAATGGGTCTACATTGCTAGGATTTCTTTTGTTCCTAACATACTTAAAAAACCTCCTTTGTATTGTCCTTAGCCTTGCCATTCATGGATTTTTCCCTGATGTCACTAGCTTCTTTTATCCATTTTCTATTCTTCATCATTTCTAACTTTTATTAATTGCTACCACGTCCCCTTTTCCCCACGTGTAAAGGTGTGGGCAGTCCCTGCACACTCTCCTGCAGACAAGTGTGGGCCTGTGGGTGTGCCCCCAACTTTGCTGTCCCATTTGGGGGAAAGTATCGGTCCCTTCAACAGCCCAGGGCAAGGAAAAGCCAACACACACTGAACGTCCCCTTTTAATACGGTCAGAACAGGAGCAATTACAATTCACAGGTCATCAGATCCTCACCTTAGGCTCCCAAACTTAAGGTTCACAAACAACGTCTCAAGTTAGGCCAGTCTCCTAGAACTTGAGTGAAAAGGACCCTCACCACCACCCACAGCAGCGTGCACAGCTTTTACTGTCCTCTCTCTAGCTCAGCTTCCTCTTCCCAACCCCCGGGCCAGGCGGGACCTCCTTGATTACATCCCAGGCTGTCCCAGCTGTAAGCTCCAGCCTGTCTCGTAAAAGGATAGAACTCTCCTTCACACCAGATGTTGTCTATTGCTTTTTTATTTCTAATTGCTGCCTTCACTGTGCCACTGAACCACTGCTGGCTTTCAGCCAAAGTTGTCTTCTTCCTTGATTGTGCTATTGTGGCTCTTTGGACTCCTAATAAACTCTTTTTAAGGAATTCCCAATTTTTATTCACATTTTTCTGTTTACATTTTTCCTCCCAGTCAATTTCACTCATCATTTTCCTCACTTTGGAAAAATCAGACTTTTTGAAGCAGCAAGAATATATATTATTGGTTGGGACTGTCCTCTGTTTGCCCATATTTAACATAATTCCCTGGACCCTAAGCAACCACCAACTTCCAATCCAGTGATTAATTAACATTAATCTGTCATAATGAGGTCCAAAATATAGTTACTTCCATGTTGGTTCCAAAACCTTTTGTGTTAGAAAACCATCATCTAGAATTTTTAAAAACTCAAATGATGTTTCACTACTGGCTGTATGTGACCCCAGGCATATGTAACCCAAATTAAAGCTGCCACAACACAGTTTTTCCCCTTACACAATAAATAGTTGCTTTATGAGTAGGGCTGTCGATTAATCGCAGTTAACTCATGCGATTAACTCAAAAACATTAATCGTGATTAAAAAAATTAATTGCAGCTTTAAATCGCACTGTCAAGCAATAGAATACCAACTGAAATTTATTAAATATTTTGGATGTTTTTCTACATATTCAATATTGATTTCGATTACAACACAGAATACAAAGTGTACAGTGCTAACTTTATATTATTTTTTATTGCAAATATTTGCACTGTAAAAATAATAAACAAAAGAAATAGTATTTTTCAATTCGCCTCATACAAGTACTGTAGTACAATCTCTTTATCGTGAAAGTGCAACTTACAAATGTATTTTTTTTGTTACATAACTGCACTCAAAACTAAACAATGTAAAACTTTAGATCCTACAAGTCCATTCAGTCCTACTTCTTCAGCCAATCGCGAAGACAAAAGTTTGTTCACATTTATGGGACATAATGCTACCCGCTTCTTATTTACAATGTCACCTGAAAGAGAGAACAGGTGTTCGCATGGCACTTTTGTAGCTGGCATTGCAAGGTATTTACATGAAGATATGCTAAACATTCGTATGCCCCGTCATGCTTCAGCCACCATTCCAGAGGAGCTTCCATGCTGATGACACTCATTAAAAAAAAAGGGTTACTTAAATTCATGACTGAACTCCTTGGGGGAGAATTGTATGGCCCCTGCTCTGTTTTACCCACATTCTGCCATATATTTCATGTTATAGCAGTCTCGAATGATGACCCAGCACATCTTGTTTGTTTTAAGAACACTTTCATTGCAGATTTGACAAAACACAAAGATGTGAGATTTCTAAAGATAGCTACAGCACTCGACCCAAGGTTTAAGAATCTGAAGTGCCTTCCAAAATCCGAGAGGGACGAAGTGTGGAGCATGCTTTCAGAAGTCATAAAAGAGCAACGCTCTGATGCAGAAACTACAGAACCAAACCACCAAAAAAGAAAATCAACCTTCTGCTGGTGGCATCTTACTCAGATGATGAAAATGAACATCCATCGGTCCGCACTGCTTTGGATCATTATTGAGCAGAACCCGTCATCAGCATGGACGCATGTCCTCTGGAACGGTGGCTGAAGCATGAAGGGACATATTAATCTTCACGGCATTTGGCACATAAATATCTTGTGATGGATGCCATGTGAACACCTGTTCTCACTTTCAGGTGACATTGCAAACAAGAAGCGGGCAGCATTATCTCCTGCAAATGTAAACAAACTTGTTTGTCTTTGCGATTGGCTGAACAAGAAATAGGACTGAGTAGACTTGTAGGCTCTAAAGTTTTACATGGTTTTATTTTTGAATGTAGGTGGGTTTTTTTACATAATTCTACATTTGTAAATTCAACTTTCATGATAAAGAGATTGCACTACAGTACTTGCAATGCGGGAATTGAAAAATACAATTTCTTTTATTTTTTACGATGCAAATATCTGTAATCAAAAATAAATATAAAGTGAGCACTGTACACTTTGTATTCTGTGTTGTAATTGAAATCAATATATTTGAAAATGTAGAAAACATCCAAAAATATTTAAATAAATGGCATTCTATTTTTGTTTAACAGCGTGATTAATCGTGATTAATTTTTTTTAATCGCTTGACAACCCTATTTATGAGTAACTCATCCTGTTCTCTAGTTTGATTCTGTGGTCATAACGGACTACTCCCCACACCAATACACCCTCCCCTCCTGGCCCCGGCCATGCATGTTAACATCCACATACATTCAAGATCCTGTGGTTCTGAGCTATCAGTAACTCTACAACACATACTGGTGTCTTTAATGAAAAGCTCCCCCCCTGCCCCCAGACGCAAACACCCGCCTTGTACCCATTCCATCCTTCCTAAACAGGTTATAACCAGTGATTTTAACATTCCAATCATACCAATCACCTACCAGGTTTCAGTAGTGCCAATTATATTATGTTTCTTCTCATCAATGAGAATTTCCAATTTGCCTGGCTTGCTAACCAGCCCCTAACACTGGTATAAGCAACAGTTTCCAGGATTCAACAGGTCCAAAGGCATCTGGGTACTTCCCAAACAAGGGGCACTGGATTCTGGCACGGAGTTGGGAGGCTCTGTCTGAATCAGTGCCCCTGCAATGCTCCCTCATCTCCCCACAGCTGTAGCAGAGGGACAGACTTAGGGCATGTCTACACTTGCCATTTAAAGTGGGAAAAGTCCCTTTTTCGTGCATGTGAGTATCTACACTTGCCAATTACTTTTTGCAGTGAAACTCAGAAGTTTCACTGCAAAAAGAAAACCACCTCCATGAGAGGCATACAGCTCTTACCGGTGATGCTTCTGCAGTGATGTGCAACTGAAGATGCGTGTTCTTCCTGTTTACAGAGCTTTTGGCCTCTGCAGGATATCCCACAGTGCCTAGGTGACCACTCTGGCCAGCAGCTCTGCTGCTCTGACGCCAGGTAAACAGACGCCCACCCCTCCTCCTGTAAATACCCGGGGAACTTTGAAACTCCTCTTCCTGTTTTCTTGGCAAGTGCTCACTTATCTGGCCAGGTGACAATACCTGCTCCAGGGAGCAAACGATCCCCTGCTTGGAGCAATGCTGAGCTGTGGGAGCTGATCAGTGTTTGGGGAGAGGGGGCTGTGCAGGGACCCAGGATGCCCCGCGATCACCCACTCCCCTTCCCATAAGACCTATCATCAAAATGGAAAGAGCTGTACTGTGGGACAGCTGCCCTCCGTGTGCTGCTCTCATCGGCAATGGAAGTGCTGCAAATGTGAACACTCTCTGACACCTGTAGAAGTGAGAACACAAACGAGCGCTTTTCTTTCACTGGTTCCCAATCACCGTTGAAACTGATGGCGCAAAAACTCTGCAAGTGTAGACATAGCCTTATTATTTGTTATTTGGGGCTGTGCAGGATACAAGTACAGAGACAGTCTCTGTCCTGCAGAGATGAGAGAGACCCAGATTAGACAGGGCACCCAGGGAAGGGAAAAAACATGAAGTGCTATTTTTTCATCTCATTTACTTATTAACTCATAACTCAATGACCTCATAGAAAAAATGAGTCCTTACTAGGAATCTGATCACAAAAAGGTGATGGCTTGGCAAACTTGTATTAGAAGATTATTCCATGTATGGGGACAGTATGTAAAAACACCACAGAGACAAGGTGAGAGAAAGAAACAAATTGAACCTAAAGCTGACAGAGTCAAGGAGATAGGCAGGGCAGAGTAAGAGACAAGATATGGCCATCAATAAGTTTAGGCTTGAAATTACATGAAGGTTTCTACCCATCAGAGAAGTAAAGTTCTAGAACAGCCTTGCAAGGGGAGCAGTGAGGGCACAAAAACTGACTTGTTGCAAGACTGAACTTGATAGGTTTATTGGGGTGATCGTATGATGAAGTTGCCCACAATGGCTTATGGCCCATCTGCAACTGCTATTAGCAAATATCTCCAACCGTCAGAGATGGGACACTAGATGGGGAGGGATCTGGGGTACTACAGATAATTCTTTCCCAGGTGTCTGGCTGGTGAATATCACCCATGTGATCAGGATCTAACTGACCACCGTATTTGAAATGGGGAAGGAATTTTCTCTCAGGTCAGACTGGCAGAGACCCTTGGGGGGGGGGGGGGGGAGGAAGGTAGCCTTCCAGGGCACAGGTCTCTTGCCGGTTTGAACTAGAGTAAATGGTGGATTCTCTGTAACCTGAAGTCTTCAAATCAAGATTTGAGAACTTCAGTAACTCAGCCAGAAGTTGTGGGCCTACTACAGGAGTGGGTGGGTGAGGTTCTGTGGCCTGCACTGTGCAGGTCAGACCAGCTGATCATAAGAGTCCCTTCCAGTCTTAAAATCTATGAGTCTGAGATAAAGCCTGGAGCAGAGTTTGTGCAGGACATTGAAACAGAAGACAGTAAATTATAACATGATGCAGTGTGTGAGGGAAAGTCAATGAAGGGTAAATTAATACAGATTCCTAAAAAGTAGAAAACAATTACATGATGCAATACTTCACCTGCTTTATGCAGAGTTTTAACTGGTGTTTAATCTATTATGTACTGGCAGAGGTTGCTCCATGGTTAAGGGCGTAGAAGCTACCTTTTCACTGTAAAACCAATTTTCTGCCTCGTAACTTCTCAACACCGAAAACAGTCTTCTAAAATCTTGCATTTCACACCTCTTTCTACGATATCTTTATTCCGGAAGTTTGCTAAAAATCAGATAAAGAATTTTAAAGTTTTGGTTTCCTGAAAATTTGGCTAGGAAAAAAAGTTTGCTTTTTCAAAAAAAATTCTGATCATGATCTCTCTAAAATGGCTTGCTCTAGGAACTTCATATATGTTTTGCTATGTTGGTCTTGCTAAAAACAAGTGCCTTTCAGTATTTTTGGTAAGTTGGTGGGTGTTCTTGAAAGGTAAACATTTATTATTATGTAAATAAAATTGATTCAATTTCTGACAAGCAAAGCAGACTAAATCATTGTTCATATTTTAAAGAAACAATCATAATCTGGCCAGTCATTGGAGTTGGTCAGAAAACTTTGGCAGAACAGAAAGTAAAATGTATTATCCTAGAAGTTAGAATACTTAAAAATGAAAGCATCTACCAATAGAGTCTACCTACAATTATTGTTTACTAATTTCCTTTTTTAAAAAACACTAATGCACCTCTTGCAATATGTTATAAAGTGCAAGGATTGTGTGTCTTGGAAAGGACTGGAGCCTAACACTTGACAGTCAGTCAAATGTGAAATATACAGAAGGAATCTATATTTTTGCTTGGAAAAAGTAAACATGTTATACTGGCATTACCATTCTAAAATTATATTATATTCAAATTAATATTGTCTTCATGTAAGACGCCATTCCTGCAAAGAAGGAGGTATATGCTTAAATGTATGCCTTGTGAGCAATTCCACTGACTTCAAATGGAGCTACTTGTGTGTGAAGATAAGCACTTGCATAAATCTTTGCAGGATTGGGACCTGAGCGAATGCCCACGGAAGACGACAAATGATTTAAAGTATCAAAGACAAAAAGATACCTAGAAGGGAAAGTCAGATACAAATGGAAAATTCCTTCCTGGCTTCATGGATGGTAATCACATTTTTTATGCTAGGAGCTGAAATTCATAAAGTTCTACGTATATATTTAATTAGGTTAATCTGTTCAATTTCGACATAAGTCTACTTGCTGTAGTCAGGAACATTGCACATTATACAATTTGAATATTATATAATGAATTATAATCACAAATATTTTACTGTTTATGCTGGAATGGGGAGGCCTCAGAATTTTCTCTACAATGAGAGAAACACAAGCTTCATGCAAACCAATATTCACAATATAACTGTTATTACAAAACTCTATCAGTAACCAAAAGCCAATAAGGTAACCAACATATACCTCTGCAGTAAATCTATTTCCCCCAAAAAATAGATATATAAATTAATAACAGATGGCATTAAATTAAAGGTAATAACATTATGTTTTTAAGAATTTAAGAATATGCACAAGTGTTTATAGGATCAGGGCCTTATTTTTTCTTGTAATCCCCCCCCCCCGACTTTTATGAAAGATAACATTCTTTATGTCCACTAAATATGTTCCAATAGACTTATGTAACACCATCTTTCAGGCTTTCTGAAAGTCTACCTTTAGTAGTACAGATTATATCATTACATTCATACCATTCATTAATTGATTTCGACCCAGAAACAAAGTCCTTTGGCTATATTTTGACCTTATGAACACAATTTCTTTGGTTATGAATGTGGCGACCTACAGAAATTGTGTGTGATTTGAAATAATTACTGGGACATGAATCTTTTGTAACTGATTATTGAAATATAAGAACACCACAATTTTTGCAATGACAGTGTGAGGAGCACAGAATTACAATTATTAATATCATTAAAAAGCTGAACTTAGTAGATCTTGCAAACTAATGGTACATACATCAGAAAAATGTAAAAACACCCAGCAAAGTTAAAATGTTCTGCTTTGTCACCACAAAATGGGAGCAGGTGCCTATCTTAACTGGCTCTAAAACACAGTCCAAACATTCAAGTCAAAACACAAACCTTCCTCATGGTTACACTTTTTAACAAAGAAATTATTAACAACAAATCGAAGTTCATCCCAAGCTTTCTTCCCAGTTGCTTCTAGGATTCCTAATGCAGGATTGTTCAGTTCAACCTCACTCTCTAGAGCCAGTCCCACCACCTCTCATGTCTGGGGGAGGTAACTCATTATCTCACCAAGTGAGTCTGCAGAATCTACGTTAATGTTTCTCAGCAGCATCAATGACACCTACTAAGAGTGTGGGATCACAGGCTAACAGCACCAGCCAGATTAAACTTTCACCACTCACTGTCAACCCACCTGACCTACACTGCCTAGGCAAATTCAACATTGCCTCCCAATAAGATTTTCAAAAATTATATGCAAAGATAAAAAAAAAAAATCTATCATACAACTCTCCTACTTCCCCAAACACCCACAAAACTGAAAGTCACAAACAGAAAAAATGGATGATTTGCCACCTATAGACTAAAAAGCATCAGGCTTCAGTTTGCAGATTCGTATTCAGATACAAGCGACTTTTTTAGTTTCTGAGCTATAAACTACCAAGGCAGGTTCACACACTTTAAAACAAACATGCTGTGTAGTCCACACACATGGCACTAAACAACATATGATATTTAGATGAGAAATCACCATAATGTGTCTTTTGGATTAAAGGAATTATTGCTATAGGGTTTCATTCCCCACTCAAAAAAGCCAAATAACTAATACCTACTGAAGAGGCATTAAGATGATAATCAATAAAAGTAACTTCGCTATTATCCACTCCTAACATCAGTGTTTCCCAAACTATGGAGTCACAACCCCCAGGAGATCATGAGATGTTGAAAAAAAGAGGGGAAGAAAGAAAATGCAAGAAAGTCAGGGTATGTCCCCACTGAAGCAGCTTCTGTCCCGCAGGACTGGCTGCACTTAGCTCCCCACTCTGGGCATTGTGTCCTGGCTCCTGGTGCGTGCATGGGGTCACAGCGCCACTCACTAAATTTGGCTCAGCCTCCCCCCAAGTCTGGGGGACCAGGCCAAACCTGAGCAGCAATGCAACACAACCCTGTGTGCCAGGGGCCCTGTTGCAATGCCAGGACCAGGGAGCTGAGCCCAGCCACCCATGCAGCACAAAAGCCATCACTGCAGGCGGGCTCAGTCTGCAACTCCCTCCCCCACCCAAAGGGGGCAACACAAGGAAAAAGTTTGGGAACCACTGCCTTAGATTATTAAATCTAATTCAAAGGGAAAAAAATCCTGCAAACCTGTAGGCAGGCACTTAACTTTAAGCTCTGACTTCAAAAGGAGATTTCATAGGTTTAATGTCTGTAGGTTCAGGCCCTAGTTTACTTTTCACCATTTATTATTGTTAGACACTGAAACTAAGCTAATCAATTTCATTTCTGCTTTTACCTCAGTTTCCCTTACTGCTTCTCATGCACTAATCGAATGCTGTTGATTCTGGTTTCAAAGCTTTGAAAGAGGAGGCTTAATAAACTTGTGATTTAAAAAATTAAAGTATTTCCATTAATAATGATTTTTTTTATAAACAGAACTTAACATATTAGACCCAAATAATTTTAAAACACTTATTTGAAGGAACTTTTAAAAATAAATGTTTTAAACAAATTCATTTTTTTAAGATACTGGAGTGTGCGTACACATAACCATTAAGTAAAAAATAAGCCTATATGGATTTTTTTTTTTTTTTTTTAATTTCCTCCCAGGCTGAATCTAACTTTGAATCAACAATATTTTTTAGAGCAAACTTTACAAACCATGCCTGAAAATATTGTTTTATGACCCCCGCTACCAGGACAACACTTATGTTGTTAGCTCATATTGTAGTTTTTTATCAAGAACAGCTTTTGATTATAAAAGGTGCTCAGCAAACTGCTTCAGGAAAGACCTGCTCTACCTCAAAAAACCTTCCCTCTTAGTCTTTGCAAAGTTCTCAGTCAATAGCTGCGATACTAAAATCTCCCATGATAAAAGCTCTAGCTTTTATCTATCTATCTATCAGTACACACACACACACCTTGTTTGTCTGAAAAGAGACTTCCAGATCTACTTGAGACTTCCGGATCTACTTTCTCTAACAGCCCTAAAGGCCTACCACAAGATCCCAGAATTCCCTGGCTACCTTTATTATTGTTCTTCACTTATATGTCCAGACTCTCTGCTATGTCATCCCAAATATTTATAACATTTCTCTGCAGATTCAATAGCTTCCATCACCTATTCGCAGTGCTTTATTTTCCTCTATCCCTTGTAAATCCAGTATAAGGGTATTTAAAATATCCAGTCATTTTTCAGGCTCAGCTATAGATTTTATTTTCACATTATACTGGGCCAAATTTTGATGTGATACAACAATTTGCAGTGAGGTAAATTACAACACTTCAAATAACCAAGGCTTAGTCTAACCTTAAAAGGGCTTTTGCTGATACAGAAATTTTGAGAGGAAAAAAAAAAACCCAAAACCCTATAGACATTGCTATACACCTCTACCCCGATAGAACGCGACCCAATATAACACGAATTCGGATATAACGCGGTAAAATAGTGCTCCGGGGGGGCGGGGTTGCACACTCCAGTGGATTAAAGCAAGTTCGATATAACGTGATTTTTTGGCTCCCGAGGACAGCGTTATATCGAGGTAGAGGTGTACCAGCAAAAGTTTCCAGTCTAGACCTGGCCTGAGATTCCTATGACTTCCTTACATCCACTTCACCAATGTGCAATGGTTTTTCTACACTACAGTTTTTACCTCATTAATTGATTGCCAATTAACTCAAGATCATTAACAAGTTTGTGAAAGTTAGGCTGGATTCTCCCCAAACATTTGTTCCATGAGAAGAACATAAGAAAAAGCCAGACTGGGTCAGACCAATCATCCGCCTAGCCCATCCTGTCTTCTGATAGTGGCCACTGTCAGATCATTCAGAGGGAATGAACAGAACAGGTAACCACTGAGTGACCCATCTAGGCTGACCAGACAGCAAGTGTGAAAAATCAGGACGTGGGTGAAGGGTAATAGGAGCCTATATAAGAAAAAGCCCCAAATATAGGGACTGTCCCTATAAAATCAGGACATCTGGTCACCCTAGACCCATCCTGTCGTCCACTCCCAGCTTCTGGGAGTCAGACAGACATTGAAAAAGAAAGTCTAAGTCAGCGTAATAGAAGGATTTTCTAGATGAACAGTGAGTGTGCAGCAAGCGGAGATGTAAATCTACAGCACCCTAGCAGTGTGAACCTTGCTATGGCGCACTAGAAGTTCCCCAGTGCGCTTTCACCAAATGCAGGTTAATGCACTCCCAGGAACTTGGTGCTTAGTGCTTGAGAGCAGGGTCCATGCAGACAGCTAGCACAGCGCACTACGGCACTGAAGATTTACGCCTCAGCTTGCGGCGCACTATTTGTCTAGACAAGCCCTTACGCCCAGAGGGGACAGAAGGTGAAGGATCTTCAGAGGGTAAGTTAGACCAACATATGGGGTGTCTTAACTGCTAACAACAAAAAAAGCATGATCTCAACTCAGGTGAGCTAACCCACATTAGCTGACTTGGATAAAAAATTAGGAGAGGGGACAGAGCAAGTTGAACTTGAGCTGAGATCCCAAACCAGAGCTGCCACGTCTTCACTGCTATTTATGTTTTGACCTGAGTTAAGAACACACCTTTTTCTTTTTTTGCAGTGGAGACATACCCTGGTTCTAACAAAGGTTCTAACTTAGGGCTTGTCTACACAGGTAATCATTCCTGATTAGCTCCTTCTATCGATGCTTTTATTCCAGAATAAGAGTCCCTTATTCTGAATTAGCTTAATCCACTTCCAAATTGAATTAAAATGATTCAAATTAAGGCAGCTTTATTCCAGAATAAGAGCATCCACAGAGGGGCTTTAAATTCACACCTGTGTTAAACCGAATTAACTTTCCTGGCCTGTATACTTTGCCTCTTTATTTGGCCCATCTTATGCTTCCCTGTCATACAATGAGCAACTGCATTCCATATACTCGGGGATCGATTTATTGCGTCTCGTCTAGATGTGATAAATCGATCCCCGAATCGACACCCGTACTCCACCACGGCCAGGTAAGTCGAACTAAGATGCAACTTTGAAGTCGAAGTATCTCTTAGATCGATTCCCCCCCATCCCCCATAGTGTAGACCAGCCCTCAGAGGTGGCCAACCTGAGCCTGAGAAGGAGCCAAAATTTACCAATGTACATTGCCAAAGAGCCACAGTAATACATCAGCAGCCCCCATCACCCCCCCTGCTCCCAGCGCGTCCTGCCCACCGGCAGCTCTGCCGATCAGCACTTCCCTCTCCCTCCCCACACCTCCCAATCAGCTGTTTTATGGGGTGCAGGAGGCTCTGGGGGGGGGAAGGGGGAGGAGCGAGGGAACAGCAGGCTCAGGGGAAGGGGTGGAGTGGGGCAGGGCCTATGGCAGAGCCAGGGGTTGAGCAGTGAGCACCCCCTGTCACACTGGAAAGTTGGCGCCTGTGGCTCCAGCCCCGGAGTTGGTGCCTATACAAGGCTTAACTTCTGAAGAGCCACATGTGGCTCCGGAGCCACAATACGCCTCAAATGTGTAAGGGAGAAGATATATTTTCCCCCTAAGCCTTCTTTTTCCCCACATGCCTTACAAGATTAACCTTGGAAGTCATGAGGAGACAGAAAATCAATTAAAAAACAAATAACTTGTTAGGTCAATCATAAGCCTACCTGGGTGTTTCCATATGTATTTAGACATACATATGGACAGATTTAGATATACAACAGAAAAGTGTACTATTATTTCTATTACAGGAACTTATATGGAGCCATCAGTATAGTATCTGTGCATATGTACCCAATTCAGATTCCAGCAAAACAATTCCTGTGTATGAAGACCCAGTATCTCTAACTCCACTCCAAACTGAAGACTTACATATGTGCTCAACTTTACACACTGTGGATTGTTCCACAGAAGTTAACAGGACTATTCAGCACATGAGGTTAAGCCCAGGATTGTAACAGGACAGAGATACAGAGCATATTGACACAAGTGCTGGTACTAAGGGTGCGGCCGCACCCCCTGGCTTGAAGTAGTTTCCATCATATACAGGGTTTACAGTTTGCTGTAATGGCTCTCAGCTCCCCCACTATACAAACTGTTCCAATACCCCTGTACTGACAGTGATAGGGGAAAGTGATCTAACACTTATGAAAAGCCTGGTCAAATAGGTGAGTCTCATGCTAATGCTAAAAGGTGAGAGATGATTGTATACCTAATTAGCCACATACATAATTACAGTGCACCGACTAGCATTGTATACAATAATTAAAGAAACAGTTTCATTCTGGAACAGGGATTTCCTTACACCCCCCATGGGGGTGTTTACCCCCCCTGAATTTCCCCAACATCCCCCTCCCCCCAGTTTTGTGAACTAGTTACATGCAGTGTTGCCAATTTAGTGATTGTTTGGAAATTTGAATTGAAATTCAAACATTAATACGCACTTTAAAAGCATATAAAGTGTATCATAAAATACGTGCATCTGAAAAAGTATAATAGATTTGAAAAGTATGAACATAGACTAGCTTCCTTATACGGCTGTTGTTTTCTAGGACAATGTCAGTGCATTCATTTTGGTGCTGTTGGCCAACCTAATAATTTCAAATGATGATTTATAAGCAAGTTCTAAATGAGCTCTCCCTGACAGCTAGCGATGAGCTGGGGCTGGGGGGAAAGGCTTCAAGACCAGATTGTATTTACATTCACACATAATCTACCTAGGTATCCAGCAAACAGAGCTGTGTTGCCCAAGTAGTAGATTCTGGCTGGGGTTGGGTTACAAATCACTTGAATGCAGGGGGAGGGAAGGGTGTAAAGAAATGTTGTTGTTTTTGTTGTATGAGTAAAGGGCAGTAGAACTGTCCTTAGCCTGTGCTGATTGAGGGCATCACAAGAGAGGGTGGGGACAGGTGTTTTGCTTGATGGTCTGCCTGAGTCACAAGTACTATTTGACCTGCCCCTCTCCACTGTTTAAAGACAGAGCTGATTAGGCTCCATAGATAGTCTTTTGTGCTGTTAAGTGATCACTAGAGCTGAAATCTCTGATAATCAGGTCTAAGTGCTTAGACATGCTGTGGGATAGTTTTTCTGTGGAAGAGACACACCAGTCTGCACTAGCAGCGAGGTTCCCCCTCTGAAATCACAGAGCTGGTGGAACCTCAAGAGACCAACTCGCAGAGGTCACAGTGGCAGGTGGCAGCAGAAGGTGACGGCGCAGGGCCACTGGCAACAGAGCGATGGAGTGAACGGTGGCACAACGAACAACAGTGGCCAGAGCGAACAGTGAGCAGCTGGAGGAACGAGCAAGGTGCCTTCTTGCCTCCCACCTGGGAGGTGAACTCATGTGAAAGCACCTCTGAATTCTGAGTCTCCACTGGCCAAGGACAACACCAGTGAGTGTTAATGAGGCTGTTAAGAATGCTGGAGATACAACACAGTTCATGCGAACAAACATGGCTGTGGCATCATACTTTCTATTTAAGCAAGAAATACCACACACTACAAACTGGAGGCCAATTTTAAGTGCATTGTCACTTGTTCATCCTGAAATTGAACACTGGTTCTGAACAAGACCAGCAAATGCTCACTATTTTTCTGCAAGAAACTCAACTGACTGGCTAAACACATGTGGTGCAACAGTGAAAGACTCAACAGTTGAAAAAGTGAAGAACTCTCTCACCACATTCAAAAAATTTGCATACATGGATGATGAATGCACCAGTGCAAATGGGCATCAAGTATTAAGTCATTGTGTACGTTATCTTGATGTCAGTGGTAGGCCAGTAGATGCATTTCTAGATGTTCATGTTACAAAAGACAGATTGGCTGCATCTGTGACAACCCACATCTTAAAAGAGTTAAATGCTTGTCAATTGGACCCCAAACAGATGGCTGCTTGTGCATTTGATGGAGCTGTAAACTTCTCTGGAAGACATGGTGGAGCACAAGCTTTGCTCAGAGAAAAGTGTAACCCTAATCTCTCCTATACTCACTGCAGAGGTCATCTACTCCAACTAGCGCTAGTACGAGCTGCAGACGCTTCAAAAGACATTTAAAAAGCTATAAATTTAATGTCTTCATTATATTCTTTTTTCAGCAAGAGTCCAAAAAGACTGAATATCTTGGAAAATGTAGAAGATACACTGGGACTGAAGTTCAAATTAGTCCAACCTGGGAAAACCCTCTGGCTTTCTCAGAGCAATCCTTGGCTGTTGTCTTAAAATTACTCCAGCTGTTATTACTGGCTTTGGAAAGTATCTACCAAGATGGGATGGATCTAAGTAGTGAGGCTGGTGGATTACTTTTGCTACTACGTTCAGAGAAGACTATTGCCATTCTCTCTCTCTCATAAGTCTACTGTTGAAACCACTTGGGTCATTAAACAAGGCCATCCAGGCATCTGCTACAATAGTAGTACATCTTTGTCCAGAAATAGAAGCTACATTTGGATCAACAAGAGAGCTATCCATTGAAAAAGTACGGGAAGAAGCAAAGACTTCAGTCCAGAAGTTGACTACTGAAGGCATTTATATTGAATCCTTAAGTGAAGAGGACAAGACGTGTTTGTTAAGACAACTGAAAAAGTACACAGACTTGATTCTTAAAAACTGACAACAGCAACTTCTAGACTCTACTCAACCTCTACGTAGCTTTTACAGATTCCTGTCTTATAAAACACCGACAGTTGAGTGGAGTGAGACACTACCAGCAATGGGGCTGCCATGTGCTCAGGACAGAATAGAGAATTTGAACACAGAGTGGAATATCATACGACGAATGAATGAAGATTTGACTTCAACTTCTTTTTTAACATCACTAGTGGCTCGACCCGCTCTTTATGCTATGTTTCCTGGGCTGAAAGAAGTAGGAATTCATCTCTTGCTACTCCCAGTCACAACAGCTACAGTTGAGCGTTCTTTTTCATCATTGAATAGAATTTTGTGTTTTGAAAGAAGTTGCCTTCTGCCTGATCACGTGAATGAACTAATGAGCATATCAATTGAAGGAATGGAAGTACCGGACACACGAGAAGCCACCAAAGATGAACACATTGCATTCAAGAAGTTCATTAACAGAACTGTGCAAAATTATAACAAGAAACCAAGAAGGATGTAGATGTAGTGCTTCATAGAAGGCTTGAGTAGCCAACTTTAATTTTAAAATCTAATGAAATGGTCATGAAACATTTTTCAGTTTTTACTATGATGCAATACAGCCCACCTTCACCCTCACAGTCTCACCCCTCATCGGCACTGACCGCCCGTAAATTTACACACACACCCAAACACACACACACCCCCAATTTCAATTCCTGGGGAAAACACTGTCCTGGAAGGATCTCATTCTCTGCTCCATCCCTTATGATTTGTATTTCACAGCTCTGCAGCACATGCCCAGTGCCATCACTACCCACCCCACTTCAACAATAGTCCCTTTTTCCCCAACATTCTAACCCCTGTAAAAGGCACTGACTGGTCGTCCTCTCTTCATCCTCCCTAAAGAGCTCCTACATGAACTTGCCAGTCAAAGATGCCAGAAAGCCATTACACATCGTGCGTGTGTCCAGGGACGGTGGAATCTCATCTGACTCACCTAAATACAGAAATACAGTGCTACAGGCTCACTGCAGGCTTCCTTAGATAACAGACTGGGGGAGAGATGGTCTCCTTCTTTTTCCCCCTCTAGAAAAGCAGCTGTTGTCCTAGATTGCTCAATCCTTGAACAAAATAAGTAGCCCACAGAAGTGCCCCATCAAGTCATATAACCCCATTACTTATATTGGTCTTATTTTATCCCACAGCTTCTCAATTATTTCCCAGTGTTGAACAACTCCATTATCTGAACATAAAATCTCAAACCCTTTTTGACTCCCTTACTTCCTACTGTAACTTTATTCCACTCATATTCTTATCAATGCCTTGACTAGATAAATGTAAGTCATCTGTGCTCTGCTTAGAAGAGGCATAATCAAAACCTTTACCACACAACTCATGCGAACTGGCTGTTTCTATTATCTTTGTCTCCCCTCTACTTGTGTATTGGCTGAAAAATCCAACTCCCATCTGATTGGCTAGAGGGGCAGGGAGACAGTTTCCCCATCAATGGACGAAACAAGAATAGCTTATTCCAAAAGGTTATCACTCACATACTGTACATGATAAACAGCCTCATTCATTTCTAGTCCCTTACCCCAACAAATCAATGTTTGTTAGTACAAAGTCAACACATCCAGATGTACTTTCCATACTAGTTAACCACTAAATTGGTATCACATAGTACAAAATAATCAAGAGACATTCAAGAAACAAAACTAAAACAAAAAGGAGGCAGATGATTAGCAATTAATCCATAAAATATTAAAAATCAGAAACTTCTTCCCAAAAATGCAGTATGATTGAACCAATTCACTATGGACATATTCAGTAGTACAACATTTTTAAATCATTGTAACATTAAGATTAGTTTCAATCACTCAGAATTTTAAGAAGCGTAAAAGATAATACCTCGTACTAGCCAGAACTTCTTCACATGATAAAAAAACAACCCCAAGCCCATCAGGTGACATTCATAACGAATATTATTCATTCTCTCATCCTCCTCCATTGCCCAAATTCCCATCTTTTTATGATCATTTTTATGTCTTTACTAAAGGCCTGACCTACAAACAGTCACTCTCACAGAGGCTCACTGAGTTAAAGATGACTTTGTGTGTGAATAACTACACATCCATAAGTAACTAATTATAGGACCAGACCTTTGATTTTAAGATCGTTGGTGCAGGTATCATGTTTTGTTCTTTCTAGGTCCCAGCGCACTTTGTATTATAGAATCATAGAAATGCAGAGCTGGAACGGACCTCAAGAGGTCATCTAATCCAGCCCCTGTACTGAGGCAGCACCAAGTAAACCTAGATTACCCAACAGGTGTTTGTCTATTCGGTTTCTAAAAAGCTCCAGTGATAGGAATTCCATAGCCTCCCACGGAAGCCTATTCCAGTGCTTAACTATCCTTATCATTAGAAACATTTTCCTAATATCTAACCTAAATCTCCCCTGCTGCAGATGAAACCCATTACTTCTTGTCCTACCTTCAGTGGACATGGACAACAATTGATCACTGTCTTCTTTATAACTGCCCTTAATATATTTGAAGATTTATCAAGTACCCCCTCACTCGTCTTTTCTAAAGGCTAAACATGCCCAGTTTTTTTAACCTCTCCTCATAGGTCAGGTTTTCTAAACCTTTTATAATTTTCTTGCTCTCCTCTGGACTCTCTCCACTTAGTCCACATCTTTCTTAAAGTATGATGCCCAGAACTGGACACACTACTCTAGCTGAGGCCTGATCAGCGCCGGCTCATATTCAATTTCTGATCCACTATAATCCCCAGATCCTTTTCAGCAGTATTACTGCCTAGCCACTTAGTCCCCATTTTGTATTTGTACAATTAATTTTTCCTTCCTAAATACAGTACTTTGCACTTGTATTTATTGAATTTCATCTTGTTGATTTTAGACCCATTCTCCAATTTGTCAAGGTCATTTTGAATCCTAACCCTGTCCTCCAAAGTGCTTGCAATCCTTCCCAACTTGATGTCATCCACAAATTTTATACGCATACTCTCCATTCCATTATCCAAGTCATTAATAAAAATGCTGAATAGTACCTGACCCAGGACTGACCCCTGCAGGACCCCACTAGATACAGCCTCCTAGCTTGACATCAAACCATAGATATGTACTCTTTGAGTACAGTCTTTCAACTAGTTATGCACCCTGAAAACAATTATGGGTCAAACCAGCCAAGAAGAAGAATTTAATTAGAAAAATATGAATGATAATTGGGAATTATTTAAGAGCACTTTATTAGATGCCCAAAAAGCCAGAATCCCACAATCAAGGAAGTACTGGTTAAAAAAATCCAACATGGTTTAGAAGGGAAGTGAAGGAAGCTATAAAAATCAAAAAATAAAATATAACTAATAGAAGAAAGGGGAAGTGAATAGTAATGAATATAAAACAGAAACCAAGAATTGTGGAAAATTGATAAGAAAAACAAAGGGACATAAGCAGAAATATATGGCTAGCAGAACTAAGGACAATAAGGAGTTTTTTAAGCATATTAGGAACAAAAAATCTTAGCAATGGTATTGGCCATTACTAGGTGGAAGTGGTAGATTTATCAATAATAATAATAATACAGACAAGCCAGATATGTTCAATAAATATTTATGTTCTGCATTTGGGGGAAAAATAAGTGATGTAGACATACCATATAAGAATACATTTTCTATTCCACTAGTATCTCTGGAGGATGTTAAATAGCAGCTATTAAAATCAGACATTTTTAAAACGTCAGGTCTGGATAACTTGCATCCAAGAGTTTTAAAAGAGCTGGATTTTATTTTCAATAAGTCTTGGCACTCGGGGGAAGTTCCAAAAGACAGGAAGAAAATTTATGTTGTGCCAATATTTAAAAAGGGTAAGCAATATGACCCGGGTAATTATAGGCCTGCCAGTCTGACATTGATCCCAGGCAAGATAATGAAGTGGCTGATATGGGACTTGATTAATAAAAAATTAAAGGAGGGTAATATAATTAATAAAAATCAACATAAATTTATGGAAAATAGATACTGTCAATCTAACTTGATATTTTTTATGGGTCTTACAAGTTTGGTTGATAAAGATAATAGTGCTCATGTAATACTCTTAGGCTTTTATAAGGCATTTGAATTGGTACCACATGACAGTTTGATTAAAAAACTAGAAAGATATAAAATTAACATGGCACACATTAAATGGATTGATATCAGGCTAGCTGATAGTCGCAAAATATAATTATAAACGAGTAACCATAATCGAACGGATGTGTTTCCAGAGGTTTGCTGCAGGGATTGGTTCTTGACCCTACGCTATTTAGCATTTTTATCAATGACCTGGAAGAAAACAAACTCAACACTGATAAAGTTCGCAAATGACACAAAAATTGAGGGAATGGTAAATAACAATGAGGACAGATCACTGAGCCAGAAAGATCTGGATTTCTTGATAAACTGGGCGCAAGCAAACAATGTGTGTTCTAATATGGCTAAATGTAAATGTGTACGTCTAGGAACAAAGAATGTAGGCCATACTGGCAGGACAGGGAACTCTATCCTGGGAAGCAGTGGCTCTGTAAAAGACGATTGGGGGTGGGTTGCTTTGGGGAGGCTTTTGGGGGAGGGGAGAAAAGGAGAGGGAGGGTTTGGGGGTGGATAATCTGCTGAACATGAGCTCCCAGTGCAACACTGTGGCCAAAAGGGCTAATGTGATCCTTGGATGCATCAACAGGGGAATCTCAGGCAGGAGTAGAGAGGTTATTTTACCCCGTATTTGAAATTGGTGCAACTACTGCTGGAATACTGCATCCAGTTCTAGTGCTCACAATTCAAAAAGGATATTGATAAATTGTAGAGGATTCAGAGAAGATCAACAAGAATGATTAAAGGATTAGAAAACATGCCTCGTATTAATAGACTCAAGGAGCTCAATCTAGTTAGTTTAACAACAAGCAGGATAAGCAGTGACTTGATTACAGTCTATAAGTACTTACATGGGGAACAAATATTTAATAATAGGCTCTTCTTCACTCTGGCAGAGAAAGGCTTAACACAATTCAGTGGCTAGATGTTGAAGCTAGACAAATTCAGACTTGAAAATAAGTCATACATTTTTAACAGTAATTGTTCCAATGATTAATTACTATCTACTAAGGATAGTGGTGGATTCTCCATCACTGACTATTTTTAAATCAAGATTGGGTGTTTTTCAAAAGATCTGTTCTAGGAATTATTTTTGGGGAAGCTCTGTGGTCTGTAATATACAGGCGGCCAAATTAGATGATCACAATGGTCCTTTCTGGCCACAGAATCTATGAATCTGAGTAGTCTCACTGAAGCCAACAGGAATATTTGCACGCATAAAGTTAAACACATGCATAAATATCTGCAGGAGTGGGGGCCTATGCAATCACCCTATCCTTAAAATATGCACACACTATTCCAGTTGAATCCAAGAGGATCTATATGCATTAATATAATGGCAGTATTGAGTCCTATGTACACAATATGAGGGAAGTATGGTTACTGCGAGAACCCTTACTTTGGGATTTATTGATATCTGAGAATTGAAAGGCCCAATCCTGCAAGCCCCTCTATGTGCACAACTTCCAATGACTTCAGTGAGCATTCTATATGCCAAGGGCGTCTAGAATTGGATCCAAAGACTGTACCCTAAATAACACAAAAACTTACATTAAGTTAAAAAAAAAAAAAATCTTTTCAGAACCCTAGTTTCTATTGATTTCACTGACATAATGGCATCATCAAAAATTTAATTACATGTCACCACAGCAGTGTAACTATACCTACATAACGAAATATATTAGGAAAATATTATGTATTTAAATTATTCTATAATTCTGGAAATAATGTAATAATTACATTTCATACTGTGCTTGTGCAAAAATTATTTATCATTTAACACGCTATTATTTTATTTAGGTTTGTCCCCCTCACTGAGGACTAGGTTCCTGGAAAATTTCCACTTCCAAAGTACAGTCTTTCTGTAATTTATGCTACAAAAATTAGGTTTTGAAATCTATTTACAGCAGTTTCTTTTCTTTTCCACTGTCACATAACTCAAAAATAGGCAATTTTTGCTCAACTTTCCAGAAAAAAAGTTCCCTTTGAAATTTCAGCCAAGAAGGTTTTCTCCAGAATGTAAGAGCATATGAAAAAAGGTTAAGGTTGAGAATTCTATTATAACCTAAACTACAGCTTTCACCACCAGCGAAAAATAGAATGGAAGCCATTGTTTAAAGGAAACCGATATGCACGCAGTTAAAGGTTGTAAAGGTTGCAGTTCACACACCTACAGTATAACGGCATCCCCACAAGTTGCAATCTAGTGCTATTGCATTTTCAATCTCTGCAGAGAAAATGGGCTACATACATTTTAAATAACTAAATATTTATATATAAGGAAATTCACTTATTTGCATTAGCAGTTTAGTACATGTAGAGATATAAAACAGGCCCTTGAAGTTTCAAGTCCTATATTTTTGATCATTATAAACTTCTAAGACATAAATGTAAAACACAAGGCAACACAACCTCTTATGTACTGAAACTGAATATCTGCCACTATTCATAACCAAAATAACATAGTGATCAATTTATTACATCCCCGGCCTAAAATACACCAATCATCAGGGCTTCTCCCAAGATTTTAGGGTGAGGATGTGGGGCTAGGCAGAATAGGGAAGAAAGAAAAGAAGCATCAAAAAATCTCCACTTGGAAAAAAAGAATTAAATTCATGAATCTTCAAAAATATTTTGGTATACTCTTAGACTAAGCTGAAGTTATAGTGTGCAGTTCAATGAAAAGAATTCTTGCAGGATATGAGTTTGGAAAAGCCACCACCTTTAAGGCTTTTGAATGAAACCATGAACAAAATATTGACAAGGATTGTATAATCCAATTTAATGCACTGTGTATAATTTCTACACATGTGACACTCCAGTGTGTTTGTGCCACTATGTTCTATATTTGCTTAGAAAAATTCAGGAAGAGGGTGGGTCTTTTTTCTGGAGACAAATGCAAAAGTAAAAATAAAAAGTTGCATTTCTGAATTTCTTCTCCTCCACCCAACACTTTTCCTGCTTTCCAAGTCTTTCCATTATTCCACAACCCAATAAATGAGAACAGGGTGAAAAATAGATACTTCTCCCTGCATTTATCAGGAAGTCCAGACTTCAATTTCAAGTGAATATCAAGTTACAGTGAAACAATCAGAACACCAAACACATTTCAGGGGGTTAAATTCAGATTTGAAAATTCCTTTCAGAAAAATTCATTCCAGATTGAAATTTAATGAAAAAGGGGGGGCGGGGGACTAAATTTAAGTTATTGGAGTGTGGAAGCACAAGTTTCAGAAACTCATGTTCAAAATTCAAAAATGTTCTTTTCAAATTAAATGCTGCAGCTGTGAAGCCAGCCATCTTGCTATTTTGTCCCCATTTTAGAGAGGAGGCTGTGTCAAGGTTGGTAAGACTCAAATGTTGACCTAATCTTCCACGCTCTCTTTTGTATGCAAAGGCCATGTATATCATTTATATGTGCTTTTATTGAAACAATGAAAGCTTCGGTGCTCTTTTGTTATTTATTTTTAAAAGATCAATACCAACAATCCAGTATTCAAGGGCAACCCTACAATAACAAACCAGTGTGCGTAGTCCACTATTTGCAAGCAACCTAATAATAACAAAATGTGTGCATAACCCTATGAGAAACATTAATTATGGAAATGTTTCAATCTCAAACTCCAGAAGGATTATAAAGAGTGAGAGGTGAAAAGGATTTTTTAAATTATGGAAAATATCATGGCAGCGCCCTTTTTAGCTACTTTAGTTTTATTAAAAATTAAAATATTCAAATCTACAGTTAATTTTGTTCATAATTGTGTTAATTATGCACATTTGTATTATCAAAGCAGATTTTACAATAAATCTATGTAATATTACATTTATATGATCCACAGTATCTGAAATAGTTTCAGTGTATGTGTAAAAAACCTACTATGGAAATTTTTTCTCTTTACAAAAGAAGAAGTAGGAAATTAAATGACTGGAAACTATGTTTTAATTATACCAGGACAAACCCTCAGAAAAACCAAGAAATTCAAACCAGAACTGACATTCTACTCTTAATTTTGCTTTCCCTCATGTTTTTCTGATCTGTGTGTAGAACCTTATTGTTTAAAAGCAGTTTTGCATGAAATCCAAAATCACAAAAAAAAAAAAAAAAAAAATTTGGGTGTGTCCACAGAAAAATTTCTATATTTTTTCTTTATTTCTTTCTTATTTAAGACAACCAACTTTAAATATGACAACATACCAAAATCAACCCTGCCACACTATGAGAGCAAGTTCAAAATTACAATGAAGCACAATTCATAATTGCTTCATAACAGCAATTCTCCTACTTTCCCCAAAGTAATATTTTATTGCAGTTAATTTATATATGCTTGTCTACAACTTAAACCAGATTCATTTCCAAGCAGTCGCTGTTTTACAATAATATTTTCTTCCAAAACAGGAAAAAAACCTGAATTCGTCCAAATTCCAGCTTAATTTTCATTTACATATTAACAGGGCTTTGCTTCAAAAACACCAAATTTGTTCCCACGAGCCTAGCCCACCCAACTAGCTGGTCTATGAAGATGCAAACCATTCTGCCCTCGAATCCCCCGCAAATTCTTACAATTCAAACTTTTTAAAAATAAGAAATAGCAAATATTTCCTCTTTTTTCAATTTTAATTTCTTTTTATTTACGAAATAGTCTCCCCTAGGTGGCGCCGTTTTAATGGAAAAAAAAAAAAACACCGTTTGGAGGAAAAATTAGAAAGAAAAATTGAGAAAGAGCAAGGGCCTAAAAGCGGGGGGCCGGGGCCGAGCGGGGCGGGCTGCCCCGGGCCGGGGGGCGGCGGGCGCTTCGCGGGCTCCGGCACGGGCGGTCCGAGCTGACATGGCTGCTCGGCGCCGCTTTGTTCCCGGAGCCGGCCCGAGCCGGGCGGCGGGCAGAGCCGGGCACCCCGCGCCGAGCCCCGCGGCTGCCCGCGTCCAACGGGCGGGCGGGCGTCCCCCGAGGCGCCCCGGGGCAGGCCGGCCGCCCTTACCTGCTCTCCCGGCGCCGCCGCCGGCTCCGGGGCGCTGCTGTCCGGCTGGCTCATCGGGCTCGGGCGGGAGGGAGCGAGCCCCGCTGCTCCCGGGCCTGCGATCCGCTGCGCGCTTCACAATGCCGCCGCCGCCGCCGCCTTTCCGCCCTGCGGGGACTGGAGGGAGGCGAGTGGGGGCGATGCCCGCGGCGCGGGTGGGCGGCTCGCCGGGCTGCTGCAGCCCCCCTTCCCCGGGGCGCGGGCCGCGCCGCCTTCAGCGAGGGCGCTGCTGCGGGCAGGGCGCGTCCCGGTGCGGAGCCCGCGCTGCCGCCATCACAGCCGCTCTGGGGGCAGCTCCAGCCTCAGCACATTCAGATCAAGCAGCAGCAGGAGCAGGGGGCTGAGTCTGGCCGAGCCGAGCGCTGCAGGACCCGGCGCTCTGCCCTCTCCGCCCCTCCATGCCCAGCCCAGGACGCGGGGCGCCCCCGCCGCCGCCGCCTGCCCCGCGAGGGCCCCTGGCACCGCCCGGCCCTGCCCCGGGCTTGGCCCCAGCGGCCCCCGGGCAGCGCCCTGTTGCCCGCGCCCCGTTCGGGGAGATCCGCTCCAACTTTGCCAGGTGCCGGACTCCGAGCCCAGCCTCCGGCCCCGGCGGCTGGGGGTCCCCGCGCCGCGAGCGCTCAGGACGGGCACTGTCAGGCACTCCGAGGATTATTTTTCGGTGGGAGGAAGGCGGCTGTGGGTTAAGCTGAGCTCCGGGAAACAAACCCATAAATAAATAAATAAACATCAGGGACTACTTTTTTGAAAACCACAGAAAGCAGCAATGTCCCCAGGAGCCTCCCAGCCCCGGTGCTGGTAGGGACTTGGTGCCCTTTGCCAACCTCCTCCAAGCGGGATGGAGAGAGGACCTGAAATTGGCATGTGCCAAAAGAAACCTGGGACAGTGCAGGACTGGCAGATAAGCAGAGGTGGGCTCCCAACTTTAAGGCCAGAAATGGGGGTGTGCCTCCGAAAAAGTGTCACCTCTGGGCTCTGCTCTTCCCCGGCAGCCACAGCCCTCTGTCACATTCATTTCTAGGTTTCATGGAGGGCAGCTCCAGGGCAGGACGCCTGTTGTCTCTCCCCTGCCCAATCTGGAATGTAACGGTTCAGGTCTGAATATCAGGGGCCTCAATTTGCACAACTTGGGAGTTCTACCTGAATAGTTATGGAAATAATTTATGAGCTCATTTCATAATCGCCCCCAAATCCAGAGTCTAACGGTGGAATTCAAAAAGCAGCTTTAAAACTACCTGTTGTGTGAGAAGTCTGACGGGCAGGGCCTTTAACAAGTAAGTTTGAACAACTTTTTATAATGTCTTCGCGAAGCAGAAGTTCCACCACCCCTGAGAAGCTTCTGGGTGGTGGCTGCAGGCCCTTTCCCATTCCCTTCTGTCTTGTGGGACTTCTCAAGTGAGAGCTCTTGAGGCAGAATATCAGTAACGCATCACTTCTCTTCGAGAGTGGCACCTGAGGTGACCAGTGAATAATACAGCGGCCCCTCCCCCTCCCCAGGAGTTTAATCAGTATAAATTATGGAAAGATTTAAAGTTAAAGTTGCAGCTGCATCTCTGTTTAAAGCCACATTTTGCATTTTCTCACACTCTACACAAAAAGGCCCCAGACAGTATCAAAATATGAAATATTATTGATTTGGGAAATAAACAATAAAATAATGCTGGTGACCCACGTGTAGATCACCAGCCCAGCGTGGTCCTGGTGCAGTCTCCTTGGCTGCAGTCTTGAACTTCAGCACTAGCTCCTCTGCAAAACTTATACGGAGCAGACAGGCAAAATGGCAGTTATTTGCATCGAGGGTTAGGGTTAGGAGAGAGCTCTCCCCTCAGCTTAACTACTCCAGGCAATGTGCGCGGCAGAAGCTGTGTCCGCAGGCTGACATAACGCTGTCTATTCAGGCACTTATGTCAGTGTAACTTACGTCGCTGGGAGTGGGAGGTGAATTCACATAGGCCTGGACTACACTAGGAGGTTATGTCGAATTTAGCAACGTTAACTCGAATTAACCCTGCACCCGTCCACACAACGAAGCTATTTATTTCGACATAGAGGTCTCTTTAAATCGATTTCTGTACTCCTCCCCGATGAGGGGAGTAGCGCTAAATTCGACATGGCCATGTCGAATTAGGGTAGGTGTGGATGGAATTCGACGCTAATAGCTCCGGGAGCTATCCCACAACGCACCACTCTATTGACGCTCTGGACAGCAGTCCGAGCTCGGATGCTCTGACCAGCCACACAGGAAAAGCCCCGGGAAAATTTGAATTCCTTTTCCTGTCTGGCCAGTTTGAATCTCATTTCCTGTTTGGACATCATGGCAAGCTCAGCAGCACTGGCACCGATGCAGAGCTCTCCAGCAGAGGTGACCATGCAATCGCTGAATAGAAAGAGGGCCCCAGCATGGACTGATTGGGAAGTCTTGGATCTGATCGCTGTGTGGAGTGATGAGTCCGTGCTTTCGGAGCTGCGATCGAAAAGACGGAATGCGAAGATCTACGAGAAGATCTCAAAAGCCATGACGGAGAGAGGATACAGCCGGGATGCAACGCAGTGCTGCGTGAAAATCAAGGAGCTGAGACAAGCGTACCAGAAGACCAAAGAGTCAAACGGATGCTCCGGATCCCAGCCCCAGACATGCCATTTCTACGAGGCACTGCATTCCATTCTAGGTGTGGCCGCCACCACTGTCCGTGGACTCTGACGATGGGGTATTGTCGATGGCCGCTTCCTCGGAGCTGTTCGCAGACAGGGAAGATGAGGAAGGAGATGAGGATGAGGCAGTCGACAGCGCTTTCAACACTGATTTCCCCGACAGCCAGGATCTCTTCATCACCCTCACGGAGATACCCCACCAACCCTCCCAAGGCGGTAACCCGGACCGTGAATCAGGGGAAGGATCAGTAGGTAAGTGTTTTAAACATTTATTTTGAATAGAATAGGCATGGTATGTTAGCAATGGGTTTTTAATTATTAGTTTGCCCTAGGCGCTTTAGTTTTTAGTCCTTGCCAGTGCAGCTACTGGAAAAGTCTGTTAACATGTCTGAGGATAGAGTAGAAATCCTCCTGGGACATCTCCACGAAGCTCTCCTGGAGGTAATGTGAAAGCCTTTGCATCAGGTTCCTGGGGAGAGCGGCCTTATTGCCTCCTCCATGATAGGAAACTTTTTCGCGCCAGGCTAGCAGCAGGTACTCCGGTATCATTGCCTGGCAAAGCATGGCAGCATATGGCCCTGGTGTTTGCTGGCATTCACGCAGCATGCGATCTTTTTCTGTCTCCGTAATCCTCATCAGAGTGATATCACTCATGGTGACCTGCTTTGAATTAGGGGAATTTTAGTATTGGGTCTGACTGCCTGTTCCTTTAAATAACTGTAACCAGCGGTTTACAGCCACGCGGTGGGGCGGGGAGGCGAACCGTTCATGCTGAGCGGTTCGCCGGCAGCGCGCAGGGATCTTTCCCGAGGACAGCCACGCGGTGGGGGCGGGGAGGCGAACCATTCCTGCTGAGCAGTTTGCCGGCAGCATGCAGAGATCTTTCCCAGGGACAGCCGCGACGGGGGTGGCACAGGGGCAGTGTTCATGCCGGCCGGATCGCCGGCAGCGTGCTGGGATCTTTCCCAAGCCCAGCCAGGTGGTGGGGGCGGGGAGGCAAACCGTTCCTGCTGAGCGATTCGCCGGCTGCATGCAGGGATCTTTCCTGGGGACAGCCGCGACGGGGGTGGGATAGGGGCAGAGTTCATGCCGGCCGGATCGCCGGCAGCGTGCTGGGATCTTTCCCAAGCCCAGCCAGGTGGTGGGGGCGGGGAGGCAAACCGTTCCTGCTGAGCGATTTGCCGGCAGCATGCAGGGATCTTTCCTGGGGACAGCCGCGACGGGGGTGGGACAGGGGCAGAGTTCATGCCAGCCGGATTGCCGGCAGCAGGAACTGGCCAACGCTAGGAGCATTGCTTGGAATGTGAAAGGAGGGCACTGCTATAAATTAAGCTTTCAGCAGCCAAAAGTCCACGGCTTACCATGTCCGCCTGCTAGCCAAATTCCGTTGTCCGGCCCCGCTTGTGTGATCTGTACAGCAAGACCCCAGGCACTCAATGTGAAGACAGAAAATTCGACCTTGTACTGAGTGCACATGTGATAGGTACAGTGCATGGTCTTGTTCACAGAGAAAGACTATATTCATTGTTCGCAAAACTGTATCTTTGTGAGGAATTCACTCCCTTTTCCCCCATCCTACAGCTGCGAGTGTCTCCCGAGCTACCCCGGCATCCCCCTCCCAGAGGCTGGCGCAGATCAGGCGGCGAAAGAAAAGGACACAGGACGAGATGTTCTCAGAACTTATGGTCTGTTCCCGGGCTGAGGCGGCACAGCAGACCCAGTGGAGGGAGAACATGTCGCAATACCAGCGATCACACAGCGAACGGGAGGACAGGTGCTGGCAGGAAGACCAGCAGGCGACTCAAACGCTGCTTGGACTAATGAGGGAGCAAATGGACACGCTCCGGTGCCTTGTAGATGTTCTGCAGGACCGGAGGCAGGAGGACAGAGCCCCACTGCATTCTATCTCTACCCGCCCTCCCCCGCCACAAAGTCCCATCCCCCCCTTACCCAAAGTCCCAAAAAGGAGGGGCAGCAGGGGCCGTAAAAACAGTCGCTCCACCCCTGCAGACTGCTCAAATTGCAGAAGGCTCTCATTCCCAAAGATTTGATACATCCTTTCCTTCCCTCCAAATACACCTCACCCAAGCCCCCGTCCCAGTTTCATCCCCTAACTGTGTAGTGCTTAATAAAAAATACGTTTCTGTTAATTACTGTTTCCGTCGTGTTCTTTTAGAGGACAGTGTGTTCGAAGGGGGGGAAGGGGGTTGGTAATTGGAGAGGACAGTCACCTTTACCAGGGTACAGACAGGGGAGCAGGTTGAGCAGCAGGTCACACACACACACACACATTGCAGTCACTAGGCATCCTGCTCAATCTGGGAGGTGGTTTTCATGTTCTGTGGGGGTGGGGGGGTATGTGAGTTTGTGGTGGGGGAGGGCGGTTACAGATCTTATGCAGCAGTCCTTAGCCTGGATGACAGAGCCACGCAGCAGGGGATCTGTAACCGCCCTCCCCCGCCACAAAGTCACATAGCCCCCACACACAGAGTCCTGAAAAGGAGGGGGGGCAGGCTCCGTTGAAACAACCAGTCCATCACTGCGGACCGCTCTAGGAGTAGGAGCCTGTCATTCCTTGAGTTTAGAAGTGTTTTTTCCATCACTACGCCCGCTCCCTACCACAGTCTGCGTCCCAGTTTCAACCTTTTACCGCGAAATCCTTAATAAAGAAAACTGTGTTAATGAACAAAGTTTTGTTTATTTTATTTTGAAAGGTGTGTTGGAAGGGGGGGGAAAGGGGGTATGTAACTGGAGAGGATAGTCAACATTAACTGGGTAAAGAAATGGGGGCAGGTTCAGCTTCTGTTTAAAAAAAACGTAATAGTCACAGGTTACCCTGATCACTCTGGAACCTAGCTTTCAAAGCTTCCCGGATGCACAGCGCATCCCGCTGGGCTCTTCTAATCGCCCGGCTGTCTGGTTGGGCGTAATCAGCAGCCAGGCGATTTGCCTCAACCTCCCACCCCGCCATAAACGTCTCCCCCTTGCTATCACAGAGATTGTGGAGCATACAGCAAGCTGCAATAACAATGGGGATATTGGTTTCGCTGAGATCAGAGCGAGTCAGTAAGCTTCTCCGTCTCCCCTTGAGACGTCCAAAAGCACACTCCACCACCATTCTGCACTTGCTCAGCCGGTAGTGAAAGAGTTCTTTTTCCACTGTCCAGGGCGCCTGTATAGGGCTTCATGAGTCAGGGCATTAGCGGGTAGGCTGGGTCCCCGAGAATCACTATAGGCATCTCCACATCCCCAACAGTTATTTTGTGGTCCGGGAAGTAAATACCTTCCTGCAGCCGTCTAAACAGACCAGAGTTCCTGAAAACGCGAGCATCAAGAACCTTGCCCAGCCATCCGATGTTGATGTTGGTAAAACGTCCCCTATGGTCCACCAGTGCTTCCAACACCATTGAAAAGTAGCCCTTTCAGTTAACGTACTGGCTGGCCTGGTGGTCCGGTCCCAGGATAGGGATGTGAGTTCCATCTATAGCCCCACCACAGTTTGGGAATCCCATCGCAGCGAAGCCATCTATGATCACCTGCACGTTTCCCAGGGTCACTACCTTTGAGAGCAGTAGTTCAATGATTGCGTTGGCTACTTGCATCACAGCAACCCCCACGGTAGATTTGCCCATTCCAAATTGATTCGCGACTGACCGGTAGCTGTCTGGCGTTGCAAGCTTCCAGAGGGCTATGGCCACTCGCTTCTGGACAATCAGGGCTGCTCGCATCCAGGTGTCCTTGCGCTTCAGGGCAGGGGACAGCAACTCACAAAGTTCCAGGAAAGTTCCTTTATGCATCTGTGACGTTATTGACCTAAACTGGGACCATATAGATCATTGTTGCAACCAAGGTCCTGTNTGAGTTGGCACTCTCAGTTGGGTTCCGCCAGAACCGCATTGTCACAGCATCCAAAAGTTTCGCAGCCACTGTGATTCATCCCAGATCTGCAGCACTATGCGGTCCCACCAGTCCGTGCTTGCTTCCCAGGCCCAGAATTGCCGTTCCACAGCATCAACATGACCCATTGCCACCATGATGTCCATAGCGCGGGGTCCCATGCTTTGTGAGAGGTCTGTGCCCCTCTCAGACTTAATGTTCTCACCGCGCTGCCGTAGCCTCCTTGCCCAATTTCTCAGCATCTGCCTCTGAAAAAGGTGGATGATAAGGCGCGAGGTGTTGACAACGGCCATAACTGCAGCAATGATTGCAGCGGGCTCCATGCTTGCGGTGCTGTGGCATCCACGCTGTCAATCACCAGAAAAGTGTGCGAACTGATTGCCTGCCAGCGCTTTCACGGAGGGAGGGCGGGAGTGAGGGTTGAATGACGACAGTTACCCAAAGCCACCCTCGACACATTTTTTGCCCCAGCAGGCATTGGGGGCTCGACCCAGAATTCCAGTGGGCAGCGGGGACTGCGGGAACTGTGGGATAGCTACCCACAGTGTACAGCTTCCAATGTCGACGCTTGCCCCATTAGTGTGGACTCACAAAGTCAAATTACTGTCCTTAGTGTGGATACACACGTTCCACTTTGTAATATCGGTTCCACAAATTCGCTTTAAGTAAAATCGAACTACTCTCGTAGTGTAGACATACCCATAAATTATACTGACATGGCTTGTAGTGTAGACATAGCTTAATTTAGTAGCCTAGGTAAGCTCTTACTTCTTATTAGCGAAAGAAGGTGGGTGAGGTATCTTTTATTGGACCAACTTCTGTTGGTGAAAGAGACAAGGTTTCAAATTTACACAGAGCTCTTCTTCAGATCTGTAAAAGGTACTCAGAGTCACAGCTAAATAAAAAGTGAACAGATTGTTTAGCATAAGTAGTTAACACATAATGTAAGAGATGATTCAAGGTGAAGTGAACAGTTAGCACCTCTGTAGTCACAGGACAAAAAAGGGAGGTTAGAGGGGACTGGGAGGTGTAAGGTGGGGCCTTCTGGAAGGAGTTGGGCCTTTCACCTGGAAACTGACCAAGAAGGTCAGACTGTGAGGGGGTCACAGAGTCTGAACATGGGGCTCACTGTAGCTATGTTGGTGGTCTGAGCTAACCAGAAAGGACTATACTTTAACCTTCATTTCTCTGTTCTAACCTAAGGACTTTCAGGCTACATCCTCACTACGGGGGGGGGGGTCGATTTAAGATACGGAAATTCAGCTACGCGAATAGCGTAGCTGAATTCGACGTATCGGAGCCGACTTACCCCGTGAGGACGGCGGCAAATTGACCTCTGCGGCTCCCCCGTCGACGGCGCTTACTCCTACCTCCGCTGGTGGAGTAGAAGCGTCGGGTTCTTACCCACGAAAGCTTATGCTCCCAATACTTCTGTTAGTCTCAAAGGTGCCACAGGTCGGTTGCTTTTTACATGTTGCTTTTTACAGATTCAGACTAACACGGCTACCCCTCTGATACTTGATTCAGGGATTGATTGTCGCATCCCGACGAGACACGATAATTCGATCCCCGAGAGATCTATTTCTACCCCCCGATTCAGGCGGGTAGTGTAGACCTGTCCTCAGATGCTGTGTGCCAGGTGACTAAAAACTGGTTACTTTGTTTTAAAAAAATTGTTGGTGTACATACTCAGAGCATCGCACCCTTAAGGGCTATAGCACAAGCCCCCTGCAGAAGTCTGGCTTGGGTGTAATATATATATATAATTATATAAAAAAAAATAATTTATTACACACACACACACAGGCTCTACAGCCAAAATGCTTCTGAAATAAATGTAGTCAAACTTTACTAATTCTGGGTCACTGAGAACGAAAATGATGCTTAAAATTGTTGCTTGGCTCTAGTTTTCAAGATATGCTATTAGGTCAGTATATACGACCCTTGACTTGGGAATGGCAGAGGATAAGTGAGTTATAAAGGGAAGGGATCTCAATTTAAACCAGAAATGACTAAAATACATCTTTGACTGGATCTCTGAATAAATCTATGACTGGGTTTGGACAGTACTTGCTTTTTAGGCAAAACAATGAATGATGCAGTTTGAAGCTGGTATTGCGTCATACATGTTATGAATTGCATCATGTTATTCCTAGAAGTCATGGATGATGCAATCATAATGAAGCTTACATCACTCTGCTGAACAAATTGCCCTATATCAGCTCCAGAAATCATACAGTGTCATGCTCTCTTCTTTGTCAGTGTTTGATTTTGCAAAGGGACACATTTCTGTTTAGCCAAAGTGAGCAGAGATGCCTCGTACTTGTGTGAACAGTGCAGATAACTTCTGCTATGTTTGTGGTGAAGTGACTTTTGCATCACAAAAGCGCAGTATAACCACTATGGTTAGGAAAGCCTATCACCTTTATTTTGGCTGCAAAATTGGAGATCAGAACAAGAGGTGGGCCCCACACATATGCTGCAATACTTGTGCAACAAATCTTCGCCAGTGGTTGAACAGGAAAAGGAAATCTATACCTTTTGCAGTGCCAATGATTTGGAGAGCGCCAACAGATCATACCAGCAATTGTTACTTCTGCATGGTGCCTCCAGTTGGACTGGAGAAAAAGGAGAAAAAATGGACTGTGCATTATCCAAACATTCCATCAGCTATACGCCCAGTACCCCACGGAGAAGGACTGCCGGTTCCTGATGCATCAGAATCACTCTCACTTGAGTCAGACGAGGAAGAGGAAGAGGATGAAACTTCTGGTCCTGTATCAGAGGGGTAGCCGTGTTAGTCTGAATCTGTAAAAAGCAACAGAGGGTCCTGTGGCACCTTTGAGACTAACAGAAGTATTGGGAGCATAAGCTTTCGTGGGTAAGAACCTCACTTCTTCAGATGCAAGTAATGGAAATCTCTAGAGGCAGGTATATATCAGTGTGGAGATAACGAGGTTAGTTCAATCAGGGAGGGTGAGGTGCTCTGCTAGCAGTTGAGGTGTGAACACCAAGGGAGGAGAAACTGTTTCTGTAGTTGGATAGCCATTCACAGTCTTTGT
>NC_048314.1:2706705-2797411 GCF_013100865.1 Trachemys scripta elegans
CTGCCTGCGGGAGGTCCGCCGGTCCCATGGATTCAGCAGCAATTCAGTGGCGAGTACGCTGAAGCAGCAGGACTGGCGGACCTTCCGCAGGCATGCCGCCAAATCCATGGGACTGGGAACCTCCCTCAGGCAAGCTGCCAAAGGCAGCCTGCCTGTCGTGCTTGGGGTGGCAAAAAAGCTAGAGCCGCCCCTAGTACCACAATTGTAATTCTTCACACAAGGGTGCCCTCCTGGATCATAGAAATTTAGAGTCTCTGTCCACATTCCTGAGGTCAAAGTTGGTAGAGCAGTAGGTGTAGAGAAGAAATCTGGTGGAGTTCAGGAAGTCTTAGACTCCAAGGCCTCTGTGAAGTTTTCCATGGCTCACTTGTAAAAGCAGTTTTCAAGCAAAGGACATGCCAGTCTCTTTATATTTATGTAAAATAAGGAGTTCTGCTGAGTTTATAAGCTCTGTGTGGTGAAGTCTCCACTTTAAATATGAATGCTGTATGTATTGGTAGAAGAAGAAGATGATATAAATAAAATTTTGTGAAATGCCTTAAGCAACTGTTATAAAAGTTGCTGTACATTTTTATAGAATGGGTCTATCTATATCTTTCTTTCTCTGTCTTTGGTCCTTGTAACTTTTTCCTTGAGCACCACTTTCCCTTCTTGACAAAGAATCCAGGTTTGCAGCCTAGATTTAACATTCTTTTCTAGCTTTGGACTTGGAACACCTAACCAGGTATCTAAAATAGTTTCAAAGTACCTAGTTTTGCTCTCAGTAATGAAGAAGTAATTCCCATTGACTTCAATAAAAGTTACACACATAATAACAACAGAATTGAACCCAAAAGTGTATTCTACTCTGAAAATTGACTGTGTAAATATAGCACAATCTTCCTCAACAGATTAATTCCCTGTGTGTATTCAGAAATCACATCTTACTTTACTGACCAAACCAGGAAACTGTGTTTGCTTATCTGAAAATTACCTTCCATGGAAAAAGCCAGTCCACAAATCCTAGTTTATGGGGATCAGATCTTCAGCTAGTGTAAATCAGTGTCATTTCTTTTGACTTTAATGGAACTACTCTGAGGGTCTTGCCTTGTGTCTCCAATGTCTCCTTAGCATTCTGAAGGCCAGCCATTCTTTGTCCACTGAATAATCTGACAGTCCGATAACCTCCAAAGCTGAAAACCACCTACAAGTCTTTACTGAGTCACTCAGTAGCTCCTCAATGCAGAGCATAAGAACTAAACCTCCTGAATCATGAGGACATTCCCTTTGTTTCATAAACTTAAGCCTATTCCATGCTTACATGTCCCTGTAAAATGCCTGTTCCAAAAAAAGGAAACTTTCAGATCAGCAAACAAATTTTCCTAGTCTACACAACAAACAGGCCTATCACTCCCAGATAGTGCTCTGAAAAAAGGAGGGAAGAGCTAAGAAAGCCAACTGATAATAACAAAAGTATTTACAACATTTTATTTAGGATTGCCTACATTACTACAGAATACAACACCCTTCTGTTGAAAACTGTATTGACTAGTATTCCACATCCAATGTATAGAATTCTGTAAAATTAAGAACAAAAGACCAAGATACTATTTTACAAATCTCTGTGTAGGTAATGTAGGATCTCCTGAGTATGATGGCGTAGAACATTTTGCTACACATCAACTTTTTATAAGGTTGCCTGTGTGCAACCTTAATTCTGCTTCCTTGAGCATATGCATTATGTATGCATTTGATAAATTATGGTGATACAGTCTTTAATTACATGATCATATACTATTTTTTTCTACAGGACCCCAACTGTCTGCACAGGGCCTGGACTAGATGGCTTCTCAAAGTCCTTTCCAGCCCTATATTTCTATGATTTTACGATAAACTCATTCAGTGCACAGGCTGGATAATGCTCAGGAAATTAATCACGGTTGAGTAGTGAATTGAGTAGCGACCCCCTTATGACACAGGTACTAATGCGGAGAGTGGACTAGATGATACATCTGAGGGAAGGGAGCAGAAGGAGACTCCATCGATTGGAAGGCATGAGATGCACTGTCCTAGGGATGCGGGTTCCACAACCACTGCTCCCAAGAGAAGGAGGCGGGTGATGGTGGTAGGGAACTCCCTCCTCAGGGGGACTGAGTCATCTATCTGCTGCCCTGACTGAGAAAACCGAGAAGTCTGTTGCTTGCCAGGAGCTAGGATTCATGATGTGATGGAGAGACTGCCGAGACTCATCAAGCCCTCGGATCGCTACCCTTTCCTGCTTCTCCATGTGGGCACCAATGATACTGCCAAGAATGACCTTGAGCGGATCACTGCAGACTACGTGGCTCTGGGAAGAAGGATAAAGGAGTTTGAGGTGCAAGTGGTGTTCTCGTCCATCCTCCCTGTGCAGGGAAAATGCCTGGGTAGAGACCGTTGAATTGTGGAAGTCAACGAATGGCTATGCAGGTGGTGTCGGAGAGAAGGCTTTGGATTCTTCGACCATGGGATGGTGTTCCAAAAAGGAGGAGTGCTAGGCAGAGACGGGCTTCACCTAACGAAGAGAGGGAAGAGCATCTTCACAAGCAGGCTGGCTAACCTAGTCAGGAGAGCTTTAAACTAGGTTCACCAGGGGAAGGAGACCAAAGCCCTGAGGTAAGTGGGGAAATGGGATACTGGGAGGAAGCATGAGCAGGAGAGCGCAAGAGGGGAGGATTCCTGTCTCAGACTGAGAAAGCGGGACAATCAGCGAGTTGTCTTAAGTGCCTATACACAAATGCAAGAAACCTGGGAAACAAGCAGGGAGAACTGGAAGTCCTGGCACAGTCAAGGAACTATGATGTGATTGGAATAACAGAGACTTGGTGGGATAACTCACATGACTGGAGTACTGTCATGGATAGATATAAACTGTTCAGGAAGGAGACAGGGCAGAAAAGGTGGGGGAGTTGCATTGTATGTAAGAGAGGAGTATGACCGCTCAGAGCTCCGGTATGAAACTGCAGAAAAACCTGAGAGTCTCTGGATTACTTTTAGAAGTGTGAGCAACAAGGGTGATGTTGTGGTGGGAGTCTGCTATAGACTGCCAGACCAGGGGGATGAGGTGGACAAGGCTTTCTTCCGGCAACTAGCAGAAGTTACTAGATCGCAGGCCCTCGTTCTCATGGGAGACTTTAATCACTCTGATATCTGCTGGGAGAGCAATACAGCGGTGCACAGACAATCCAGGAAGTTTTTGGAAAGTGTAGGGGACAATTTCCTGGTGCAAGTGCTGGAGGAACCAACTAGGGGCAGAGCTCTTCTAGACCTGCTGCTCACAATCTGGGAAGAATTAGTAGGGGAAGCAAAAGTGGATGGGAACCTGGGAGGCAGTGATCATGAGATGGTCGAGTTCAGGATCCTGACACAAGGAAGAAAGGAGAGCAGCAGAATACGGACCCTGGAATTCAGAAAAGCAGACTTTGACTCCCTCAGGGAACTGATGGGCAGGATCCCCTGGGAGAATAACATGAGGGGGAAAGGAGTCCAGGAGAGCTGGCTGTATTTTAAAGATTCCTTATTGAGGTTGCAGGAAAAAACCATCCCGATATGTAGAAAGAATAGTAAATATGGCAGGCGACCAACTTGGCTTAACAGTGAAATCCTTGCTGATCTTAAACACAAAAAAGAAGCTTACAAGAAGTGGAAGATTGGACAAATGACCAGGGAGGAGTATAAAAATATTTCTCAGGTATGCAGGAGTGAAATCAGGAAGGCCAAATCACACTTGGAATTGCAGCTAGCAAGAGATGTTAAGAGTAACAAGAAGGGTTTCTTCAGGTATGTTAACAACAAGAAGAAAATCAAGGAAAGTGTGGGCCCCTTACTGAATGAGGGAGGCAACCTAGTGACAGAGGATGTGGAAAAAGCTAATGTACTCAATGCTTTTTTTGCCTCTGTCTTCACGAACAAGGTCAGCTCCCAGACCGCTGCACTGGGCAGCACAATATGGGGAGAAGGTGACCAGCCCTCTGTGGAGAAAGAAATGGTTCGGGACTATTTAGAAAAACTGGACGAGCACAAGTCCATGGGGCCGGATGCGCTGCATCCGAGGGTGTTAAATAGGGTGACCAGATGTCCCGATTTTATAGGGACAGTCCTGATTTTTTGGGTCTTTTTCTTCTATAGGCTTCTATTATCCCCCACCCCCTGTCCCGATTTTTCACACTTGCTGTCTGGTCACCCTAGTGCTAAAGGAGTTGGCGGATGTGATTGCAGAGCCATTGGCCATTATCTTTGAAAACTCATGGAGATCGGGGGAAGTCCCGGATGACTGGAAAAAGCCTAATGTAGTGCCCATCTTTAAAAAAGAGGAGGAGGAGGATCCGGGGAACTACAGGCCAGTCAGCCTCACCTCAGTGCCTGGAAAAATCATGGAGCAGGTCCTCAAGGAATCAATTCTGAAGCACTTAGAGGAGAGGAAAGTGATCAGGAACAGTCAGCATGGATTCACCAAGGGCAAGTCATGCCTGACTAACCTAATTGCCTTCTATGAGGAGATAACTGGGTCTGTGGATGAGGGGAAAGCAGTGGATGTGTTATTCCTTGACTTTAGCAAAGCTTTTGATACGGTCTCCCACAGTATTCTTGCGAGCAAGTTAAAGAAGTATGGACTGGATGAATGAACTATAAGGTGGATAGAAAGCTGGCTAGATTGTCGGGCTCAACGGGTTGTGATCAATGGCTCCATGTCTAGTTGGCAGCCGGTTTCAAGCGGAGTGCCCCAAGGGTCGGTCCTGGGGCCGGTTTTGTTCAATATCTTCATTAATGATCTGGAGGATGGCGTGGATTGCACTCTCAGCAACTTTGCAGATGACACTAAACTGGGAGGAGTGGTAGATATGCTGGAGGGTAGGGATAGGATACAGAGGGACCTAGACAAATTAGAGGATTGGGCCAAAAGAAACCTGATGAGGTTCAACAAGGACAAGTGCAGAGTCCTGCACTTAGGATGGAAGAATCCCATTCACTGTTACAGACTAGGGACCTAATGGCTAAGCAGCAGTTCTGCAGAAAAGGACGTAGGGGTTACAGTGGACGAGAAGCTGGATATGAGTCGACAGTGTGCCCTTGTTGCCAAGAAGGCTAACGGCATTTTGGGCTGTATAAGTAGGGGCATTGCCAGCAGATTGAGGGACGTGATTGTTCCCCTCTATTTGACATTGGTGAGGCCTCATCTGGAGTACTGGGTCCAGTTTTGGGCCCCACACTACAAGAAGGATGTGGAAAAATTAGAAAGAGTCCAGCGGAGGGCAACAAAAATGATTAGGGGGCTGGAGCACATGACTTATGAGGAGAGGGTGAGGGAACTGGGATTATTTAGTCTGCAGAAGAGAAGAATGAGGGGGCATTTGATAGCTGCTTTCAACTACCTGAAAGGGGGTTCCAAAGAGGATGGATCTAGACTGTTCTCAGTGGTAGCAGATGACTGAACAAGGAGTAATGGTCTCAAGTTGCAGTGGGGGAGGTTTAGATTGGCTATTAGGAAAAACTTTTTCACTAGGAGGGTGGTGAAGCACTGGAATGGGTTACCTAGGGAGGTAGTGGAATCTCCTTCCTTAAAGGTTTTTAAGGTCAGGCTTGACAAAGCCCTGGCTGGTATGATTTAGTTGGGAATTGGTCCTGCTTTGGGCAGGGGGTTGAACTAGATGACCTCCTGAGGTCCCTTCCAACCCTGATAGTCTATGATTCTATGAATGAGGCTGTTGTTTGTAGGAACCTGCCTCATTTGCTCTAGAAGTTGGAAAATGTATAGACAGTAAGGGATTGTAGGAAGAGAAAAGATTAATAGATTGTATGACCAGTAGGGACCATTGTGATCATTTAGTCTGACCTCCTCCATAACATAGGCCATAGGATTTCCCTAAATTAATTCCAGTTTGAATTAGAGAATATCTTTTAGGAAATATCCAGTATTAATTTTAAAATGTCCAGTGACAGAGAATCTAGAACAGCTTTTACAGTGGTTAATTGCCATCACTATTAAAGATTTATGCCTTTTCTCTAGTATAAATTTGTCTAGCTTTAACTTCCAGTCCCTGGATCTTGTTATATCTTTATCTGCTAGATTGATGAGCCCTTTATTGTCAAATTTCTGTTTCTCATGTAGGTACTTATGGACTGTGATAAAATCACCCCTTAAACTTCTCCTTGATAAGATGAATATATTGGACTCCCTGAGTCTTTTCTCTATAAGACATATTTGCCAATCCTTCATTCATTCTTATGGCTCATCTCTGAACCCTTTGGAATTTTTCAACATCCTTTTTGAATTAAGGCTATCAGAACTGGACACAGTATACCAGCAAGTGGTTGCATCAGTGTCAGATACAGAGGTAATCTGATCTCTCTACTCCGCTGTAATTCCCTGTACATACATCTAAGGATCACACTACCCTTTTTGGCCACAGGATCGTACTGGGAACTCCTGTTCAGCTGATTATCCAGATGACTCCCAGGTCTTTTTCAGGGTCATTGCTTTCCAGGATGGAGTTCCCTATCCTGGGGGGAGGGATAGCTCATTGGCCTGCTAAACGTGGGGTTGTGAGTTCAGCCCTTGAAGGGGCTACTTAGGGATCTGGGGCAAAATCAGTACTTGGTCCTGCTAGTGAAGGCAGGGGACTGGACTTGATGACCTTTCAGGGTCCCTTCCAATTCTATGAGATAGAGAGGTACATTTCCATATCCTGTGTGGCCTGCATTCTTGATTTAAAGATTTGTATTCTGGGTAAATGGGTCTCATGAAAAATGGACCCAAGCTTATAGGTAGATGAGAGATGGGGAAGCTTATAGTGTGTTCACCTCACCAACGGTGTTGGGACCTTGGTGAGGGACCTTGTCAAAGGCTTTCTGCATGCCGCCATCCACTGGATCATTCTTGTCCACCTGCTTGTGTGCACCCTCTGAGAATTCTAGTAGCTTGGCGAGGTATGATTTCCCTTTGTACAAGCCATCTGGACTCTTCCCCAACAGATCTTCTTTAACTATCGCTCTGATAAGTTTGTTCTTTACTAGAGTGCAGGAGCGCCGCCAGCTTTTCTGCTGCCCTAGGCGGCGGAAGGTCCCGCTCTGAAATGCCGCCCCCCACCAGAGACAGTGGACGGTCCCGCCGCCGAAATACCGCCACGGTCGCCGCCCCCCAAATTGTAGCGCCCTAGGCAACTGCCTATGTCTCCTAATGGGTTGCGCCAGCCCTGCTAGAGTGTCCACCAATTAGCCTGGTAGTGACGTTAGGCTTGCCAGGATCGCCTCTGGAGCCTTTTTTTCAAAATCACCATTCCATTAGCTCCCCTCTACAGAGGCTGCCTTAAGGCACCAGTTCCGTACCCCTGTTAATCGCGCTGAAGTTTCATATTTGAATTCCCTCAGAACTCTTGGGTGAATACCATCTGCTCCTGGTGACTTCTTCCTGCTTCACTTATCAATTGGGTGCCAAACCTCCTCTCTTGACACCTCAGTGTGGGGCAATTCGTCAGATTTGCCACATGAAAGGAATGGCTCAGGCCTGGGACTCTCCCCCACACCCTCGGCAGTGAACACTAATGGAAAGAAGTCATTGAGCTGGCAGTTTATTCCAAACTAGTGGGCTATGTAATGTGGAGGAACCCACGTACCTTGATGAGATGTGGCAGGCCTGAAGCTGCTTGAGTGCAGTGAGGTGATGAGAGTGCCAGTTTGCCCAGGGGGTAAACTCTCTGTAGCAGCAACAGGCGATACTTACAGTGGAAAATGTCCCCACAGTTCAGGGGGCCTCCTCAATGTTTCCAAGATCAGTTACTCTCTCGAACAGTAGTTCGGCAAACGACTTTCAGGGCATAATAGGCAATATCCCAAGCAAGGGAAGACAGTCAGGGGATTGCCCGCACTCCCTCAGGCAGGGGGAAACAGTCGAGGGATTGCCTGCACTCCCCTCAGGCAGGAGGAGACAGGCAGGGGGTTGCCCGCACTCCCTTGGGGAGGGGGAGAGAGTCAGGAGATCTCCTGAACTCCCCTCAGACAGGCAGAGACAGTTAGAGAATCTCCCACACTCCCTCGGGCAGACAGAGATAGGCATGGGGTCGCCCGCACTCCTCTCAGACGGAGACAGTCAGGGGATCGCCCGCACTCCCCTCAGACAGGGAGAGACAGTCAGGGGATCGCCCGCACTCCCCTCAGACAGGCAGAGACAGTCAGGAGATCTCCCGCACTCCCCTCAGACAAAGAGAGACAGTCAGGGGATTGCCTGCACTCCCTCAGTAAGATTGCCAACTGTCTAATCACACAAACCCGAACACCATTGCCCCACCCCTTCTCTGAGGCCCCACCACACTCATTCCATTCCCCTCCCTCTGTTCACTCTCTCCCTCACCCTCACTCACTTTGGGGCAGAGGGTTGGGATGCAGGAAGGGGTGCGGGGTCTGGGCTGAGGGGTTCAGTGTGTGGGAGGGGCTCTGGGTTGAGCCTGGGGCAGGGGGTTTGGGTGCAGGAGGGGTTGTGGGTATAAGCTCTGGGAGGCAGTTTGTGTGCTGGAGGTGGCTCTGAGCTGGGGCAGGGGATTGACTCAGTCAAAACTTCCCTCTTCTCTTTGTCCCCTCGTGGGTCTCTGGCACAGGACACTGTGGCAAGAGAGGCTCTTGCAGCAGATGGAGCACTGGTCTGACCCACTTTGTCCCCTCTCTGGAGGGACCAGTGGCAGGGGTAGCCAGGTGGGCTGTTTCTGCCTTGAGGCAGGTGATGTGACACGTTGTCCTGCAGCTGAACTGGTGTCCTCTGAGGTGATGGAGAACAGGGAGCTGTCAGGGGCAGGGTCTTTTGTGAGGAGCCTTCTTAGTGCAGCCAGCACAGTGTCAGTCTCATAATCTTGAGGTACTGAGTTTGATCCTCAGAGAAGGCAGGCTGAGTCTTTTGCCATGGCCCTTGGCCCCTCTGGCTGACCATCCCCTGCAGTCAGCTGGAGTGCAGAGGTGCCTGTGCTGCGTTTTACCACACGAGGGGCAGAGTCCCACACAAGTGAGCAGCAACTGCCAAGCGTAAATTCATGGCTTCTCCCTAACGGTCTGGTGGTCAGGTTTCAGTGTTTTTACCACTGTAGCTGGGGTTCAATTCCTGGTCAGGGAATCTTTGCCCCTCTGGGAGCCTGTTTCCATGCACTGGCGGGAATGCATACAGGAGTGATGTGTTCCATGATATGAGGAAGGCATCCCCTAGTGATTTGGGCGTTAGACCTGCTCTGGAGCAGAAGAGTGGGCACTTGTGGTTTGTTGTTGATGCATATAGATCTATTGTTGTGTTGCCCCATTTCTGGTATATCATTTTGAGGACACTGTCGTGTATGTCCCATTCATGTTCTTCTGAGAAGTGTCTGCTTAGTGTGTCCACTGTTGAGTTCTGGCATCCTAGTAGGTAAGATGCCGTGATGTTTATGTTGTTGTAGATACACCAATTCCTTAAGTTCAGGGCTTCTGTGCATATAGAGTGGGAATGAGCTCCTCCTTGTCGATTGAACACGCATGCGATTGATTTGTTCTGTATGATTGCCAGGAAATGACAGCATGCGTTGTGTACTGCTCTGAGCTCTAGGAAGTTGAGTTTCTGTCACCGACCACATGCCCTGTAGGGTGTGGTGGTCCAAATGAGTGCCCCAACCTATCAGGGACGCGTCTGTCGTGATAGTAAGTGATGGAGGGTCCTGTTGAAATGGGATCCCTGTACAAAGATTTTCTGGTTTTGCCCACCAGTGTAAAGATGTGAGGGCCTTTGGAGGCAATGTGACTCTTTTGCTTAGGCTGTGTTTGCTGGATGTATACACAGTGCTCGGCCAACCCTGAAGACAGCGCATATGGAGTCTTGCGTGCCTTATGACGAAGGTCGTGACCGCCATATGCCCTAGGGACTGAAGGCATGTCCTTACTGATGTTTGTGGACTCGTAGTGATCGTGGAAATGTGTGTTCATTGTCACGAACCTGTGGTTTGGTAGTATTGCAAGGTACGGAGTCGAGGTAGGCTCCTATGAAACTCCAGGCAATGTGTCGGGATTAGAGTTGATTTCTTTGAATTTATCTCCAACCCTAGCTTGTGGAACAGTTCTATGGTTATTTGTACCATGTGTGTCGCCTCCTCCCAGGTTGTACCATTCAGTAGGCAGTCGTCCAAGTATGGGAAGATCAGCACCCCTCTGTGTCGTAAGTGTGTGGCTACTACCGCAAGTGTTTTTGAAAAAACTCGAGGGGCAGTGGAGAGGTCAAAGGGGTAGAACTCGGTATTGGTAGTGGTTGGCTCCTACTGTGAACCTCAAGAATTGTCTGTGTGCCGGATGTATGGTGATATAAAAATATGCGTCTTGAAGGTCGAGGACTGAAAACCAGTCCCCCCTGTCTAGTGCTGGTATGATTGTGGCCAATGTGACCATTTTGAACTTGTAGTTGCGGACCACTTTGTTTAGCTTTCGGAGACCTAAGATGGGTCTCCATCCACTGCTTTTCTTTTTGGTGAGGAAATAGTTTGAGTAAAAACCTTTCCCTTCGTATTGATTTGGAACTTATTCCACGGCACCCAAGTGTAGGAGGTGATCCACTTCCTGTTGTAGGAGGGGCTTGTGAGAGAGGTCCCTGAAGAGGGAGGGGGCAGGGGAGAGAGTGGGTGGTATGGAGAGGAAGGGGATGGCATGACCAGATCTTATGATCGCCAGTACTCATTGGTCTGTTGTTATAGCTGTCCAACCATGGTAAAATCGGTGTAAACGGTGGCCAAAAGTTTGGGTAAGAGTGTCCGATCGTGCTATAGTCTGGGGGAGGTCATTCAGACTCTCGACGAAGACTTCAAAATTGAGGCTTGGTTGTGGATGGTTCAGAAGATGAAGTCTGATGTTGCGGGGTTCTACGTCTTTGAGGGTGTTGTATATTCAAAATGCCATTGTTGTTGGCGCTGGAAAGATGTGTCTCTTGTTCTTTGATATGGTGTGCATTGGTGCGTTTGTTAGTTGGGGTGTATATGCCTAAGGTATGTAATGTGGTCCAAGAGTCCTTCATTGTATGTAAGACCTCATCTGTTTTAGAGGAAAAGAGCTTTTTGCGGTCAAAAGGAAGGTCCTCCACCTTCAGCTGTAGTTTTTTCGGGATTCCCAACGCCAGCAACCAGGATGCTCTGCGCATCACCACTGCTGTGTCCGTTGTTCGTGCGGCTGTGTCTGCCACATCCATTGAGGCCTGTAGAGCCATGCGGGCTATTATCTGTCCCTCGGTCATGATGGCTTTGAGCTGGGGACGTTTGTCTTCAGGAAGATCTTCTAAAAGTTCCTGCAGTTTGCCATAATTAGAGAAGTCATAATTTGCCAAGAGGGTGGAATAGTTGGCCACCCTGAATTGTCCCGAAGAGGTCTAGCCTTTTATTTTCCTTGTCCTGTGTGGTATGGAACTGGGGTTCCTTGCTGCGGTGATTGACAGCTTCCACCACTAGGGAGTTGGGCTGTGGGTGGGAGAAGAGAAAGTCCATCTCTTTAGCTGGGACAAAGTACTTTCTGTCAGCTCTTTTACTGGTCGGTGATGCTGATGCAGGTGTCTGCCATATGGCCTCTGCTGGCTCCATTATGGCTTCATTAATGGGGGGAGCAATATTGAGGTGGATAGTTGGAGGATTTGCAGCAGTTTGTGCTGCTTCTCTTGTACCTCCTCTAGTGTGATCTCCTGGCTGACTGCCATTCTCTTACAAAGCTCTTGAAATTGCTTCTGGTCATCAGATGTTTCTGGGTTTGGGGGTATCACAGCATCATCTGGTGAGGGGGATGAGTTATGGGCAGGTAAAGTTTGTGCCTGCTCAATCTCTGAAATTACCTTTTCCTCCTCTATCACCTGCTTGGGGACCTCAGAGGTTTCCCTGCCTGGTGAAAGTGGGTGATCTAATTTCCCATCTGGCTGGGGTGGAAGATCTGTAGTGGGCTCTATATGGAGCCCATGGGTCCCATGGAGGCCACTGCATCAGGAAGGCTGGTGGTGGGCAGGGCCAGGGTTGCCCATATCTTTGTTGTAGGTCTCCATAGTTGTGAGACTTGGTTCTAACAGTCTCCCATGGAGGTCTCCTGCCTGTGGGTGAGGAGTGTCGAGAGGTGAAATGGCTGTACTGTATACAGGCAAGTCGCATCATATGTGCATTTAACTTACGCGAATTTAACTATACGCGCTCGGCAAAAAAAAGAAAAACAACAAGATATCTGTAAATAGTGTGGGCGATTCCACCCAATGAGCGTATGCCTCGGAGTGAGCGTGAGATGGGCAGGGCCGGCTCCAGGGTTTTGGCCGCCCCAAGCAGCCAAAAAAAAAGGTGATCTGCAGCAGCAATTCGGCGGGAGGTCCTTTGTTCCCAGCGGGAGTGAGGGACCTTCAGCCGAATTGCCGCCGAATACCTGGACGTGCCGCCCCTCTCCGGAGAGGCCGCCCCAAGCACCTGCTTGCCAGGCTGGTGCCTGGAGCCGGCCCTGGAGATGGGAGACATGAATCTGCTGTTGCCTCAGTCGGTCTCAGTTCCCACGTGCCTCTCATAGTGTGAGCATCTTGCCACGCTGAGTGTGATTCTAGTGTTTAAAGATATGTATTTTTCGTACAACATGGCCCTTAAATGCAAGCCAACTACTTCATCAGGTGCTCAACCGAAGAAACAATCTGTTCCAACGCTGGAGGAAAAACTGGCTGTGTTGGACTTACTGAGAGACGGTATGTCGTTCTCCAACATGGCATGTAAATAAAAGAAAAAGAAAAAAAAAGGGGTGGAGTGTTAGGATATAGATATTCAGGCCTGTCTATAAAGGCCTATACTTTAAGAATTTAGGTGTATTCTTATCACTTAGCTAGTTATAGAGGTATAAAAGAAAGAATCAAAATCATTGTCTGCCTGTTTAAGGGCCTTTTCTCACTGTGACAGTCTGAGGCCCTGTTCTTAGGCTAAGGCCTTGGGCTAAGGAGCAGAGGCAGCTATAAACTGGGAAATGTATGGTCACATCCTCACATTCCAAACTAGTCACATGGAAATAAGGTGCTATTGGGCTGTTAGAAATACAATTCTGTCCTGATATTCCTATCACCTCCAGAGAAAAGAAAGAGCCTAAAAGATGTAGCATCCTGTCTGGCAAGAACTCACTTATCAATAGCTGAGATGTGAAATCTTCACTTCTGTATTGTTTTGTATGTTTATTTGCATGGTTTCTGTCTGCTGTATAATTAATTTGGTTGGGTGTAAACTAATTAAGGTTGTGGAATATAATTGGTTAAATAATGTTACAGTATCAGATTTATTTGGGCATAAGCTTTCGTGGGTAAAAACCTCACTTCTTCTTCTGAAGTCTTTAAGGTGCCACCAGACTCCTTGTTGTTTTTGTAGATACAGACTAACATGGCTACCCCGATATATGTTACAGTATGTTAGGATTGGTTAGTTAAATTTCAGTAAAATGATGGTTTCAGTTAAATTTCAGTAAAATGGTTAAGGTATAGCTAAGCAAAACTCAAGTTTTACTATATAGTCTGCAGTCAATCAGGAAGTAAGGGGGGGGGAATGGGATCGGGAATGGGGGTGGGGAAATTGGAATCATGTTTTGCTAAGGGGGGAAATGGGAACAGGGATGGCTCTGTGGTGTCAGAGCTGGGAAGGGGGACACTGAGGAAGGAAACTGGAATCATGCTTGCTGGAAGTTCACCCCAATAAACATTGAATTGTTTGCGCCTTTGGACTTCGGGTATTGTTGCTCTCTGTTCATGCGAGAAGGACCAGGAAAGTGAGAGGGTGAAGGAATAAGCCCCCTAACAATGGCCTCAACGAATCTAGCATCCGTGCCATCAAGATTTGAGAGAGAGAAATTTGTCAAGCCGTGGCATCAAGTGCTCCAATAACCGCTAAGGTGACGAGCCAGGTGCGTGATAAGACTTTAGTGAAGACTGAAAAGGCATTAAACTTATGGCTGGAAGACATGAACCGTAAACGTGTGCTTATTGATGGCAACATGTTGCGAGAAAAGGCTCTTAGCCTCTACGTGCTGTTCAAACCTCCTGCCGAAGAGGGACAGCCTTCTGATGAGAAGGAATTCAAAACCAGCCAAGGTTGGCTTAACAGTTTTAGGAACCACTTCAACCTCAAAAAAGTGCAGACTACTGGTGAAGCTGCATCTGCCAATGAAAAGACAGCAAAAGCCTACCCCAAACAATTAAGGAAAATCATAGCCCCTTTCCTCTATCTTCTGGAACAAGTTTTTAATGCTGACGAGACTGGGCTCTTCTGGAAAAAAATGCCCACCCGCACTTACATTTCGAAATCAGAAAGACAAGCCCCTGGCTTCAAAGCAGCTAAAGACCGTGTGACTGTGTTGTTTTGTGGCAATGCGGCTGGGCATTTAATAAAGCCGGGCTTGCTCTACAGGGCTGCAAATCCCCGTGCCCTAAAAGGCAAGAACAAAAAATCTCCTGCCTATGTTCTGGCAATCAAATAAAAAGGCTTGGGTGATGGCAGCATTATTTCTGGATTGGTTCCAGAAGTATTTCATTCCGGAGGTCAAGCGGTACCTTGAAGAGAAAGGACTTGACTTTAAAGTGTTGCTGATTGAAGACAATGCTCCTGCCCACCCTGCGGCACTCCGGTTTGCACATAACGACGTTGAAGTCATCTTTCTCCCCCCGATAACACCTCCATCTTCCAACCTCTTGACCAAGGCGTGATTTGCTGTTTCAAGGCCACGTACACGAGGCTTACATTTTCATGGATATGTAGCACTATGGATGCTGATCCCAATCTTAATGTGATGGAGTGTTGGAAGTCCTTCAACATTGCTGTAGAGGGTCCGGACTCACCCCTGCGGTGCCTCCTGCTGGTCGTCCAGCTATCCAGGCTGGAGCTCCCCAGCTCCTCAACCTTTCCCCAGCCCTGCTCCACCCAGGTACTCTGTGTCTAGCTCCCTGCAGCCAGGCCCTTCTCTCTCTGAAGGCAGAGAGAGACTCCTGAGCTCCTGGCTCCCAGCCTCTTTATACAGGCCATCTGGGCTCTGATTAGGGTGTGGCCCAGCTGCAGCCACTTCCCCCAATCAGCCAGGGTTTTACCTTGCCCTGCCCCAGCCGTCTGCATGGCTTTTCCAATCCCTCAGGGCAGGAGCGGGTGTCCATTCCGCTACAATTGCCAATTGCATCACTTTTATTAAACAGGCAATGGATGCAATCAAGCATGAAACAGTCAATGCATGTTGGCAAAACCTATGGAAAGAATGTGTGAATGATTTTAAGGGTTTCCGGACCATAGACAAAGAAGTGAAACGCATTGTTCAGGTGGCCAGGCAAGTGGGTAGTGATGGCTTCGTTGACATCCTTGAGGAAGAAATTGAAGAATTAATTGAGAGCCTTAGGGTATGTCTACACTACAGGGTTACTCTGAATTTACCAAATTTGATTTTTGGCAACCGATTGTATAAAGTCGAGTGCATGCGGCCACACTAAGCACATTAATTCGGCGGTGTGCATTCATGTACCAAGGCTAGCGTTGACTTCCGGAGCGTTGCACTGTGGGTAGCTATCCCATAGCTATCCCATAGTTCCCACAGTCTCCCCTGCCCATTGGAATTCTGGGTTGAGATCCCAATGCCTGATGGGGCCAAAAATTTGTCGTGGGTGGTTATGGGTAAATGTCGTCAGTCAATCTTCCCTCCATGAAAGCAACGGCAGACAATCATTTTGCGCCCTTTTCCCTGGATTGTCCGGGCAGACGCCATAGCACGGCAACCATGGAGCCCGTTCAGCCTTTTTACCGTCACCGTATGTCTACTGGATGCTGCTGACGGACGTGGCACTGCAGCGCTACACAGGAGCATCCCCTTGCCGTTGCAAGTTAGCAAAGACGGTTACCAGCCATACTGTACCATCTTCTGCTGTCATGGGTGCTCCTGGCTGGCCTTGGTGAGGTCGGTCGGGGGCGCCGGAACAAAAATGTGAATGACTCCCCAGGTCATTCTCTTCTTTAAGTTTTGTCTAATGGAGAGTCAGTCCTGCCTAGTGTATCAGGCAAGCCTACTAAAGAACCAGAGAGGCAAACGGCCGCTCCGGGTCAGAGCCCCAGACATCCCGCAGAAATGATGAGCTGCATGCCATTCTAGGGGGTGCCCCTACAACAAGCCCACCTGTTGCTTCCCTCCTCCCCCACCCCTCCTGGGCTACCTTGGCAGTTATCCCCCCTTTTGTGTGATGAAGTAATAAAGAATGCATGAATTTGAAACAACACTGACTTTATTGCCTCTGCAAGCAGAGACCAAAGGGGGGAGGGGAGGGCGGTTGGCTTACAGCGAAGTCGAGTGAACCACCATTCTGCACTTGCTCAGCCTATAGCTGAAAATGGGACTCTGTGATAAGCACTAGGATAGAAGCACAGGCAGGACTGAATCTCCATTTGTGTGTGGGCCTTTGGTTGACAGTGGTAAAATACAAAATGTCCCAGGATATGTATGTTGGGGGACAGTTCTTAACGGCAGCTTTATTTTTTTATTTGCAGCAAAAAGTATCTGATTGTGAGCCCTGCGAGCAAGGGGTAGGCTGGGGTAGGTGCGACCGTGCGGTGCTGCCGAGTGGGAGAGCAGCCTGAGGCAGAAGCCTCCAGCTGGCATGACATTCCAGGCAGGACTGAATCTCCATGAGACAAAACTTAAAGAAGAGAATGACCTGGAGTCATTCCCTTTTTTGTCCATGTGCCCCCGACCGACCTCATCAAGGCCAGTCAGGAGCATCCATGTCTGCCCAGGCGCCCCCAAACGACCTCACCGAGGCCAGCCAGGAGCACCCACGGGACAACGATGACAGTTACCAGTCATACTGCACCGTCTGCCGTCCACAAAGCAAGGCAAGGCAAGGCAAGGGGATGGTGCTGTGTAGCACTGCAGCACCGCGTCTGCCAGCAGCATCTAGTAGACATACGGTGACAGTGAAAAAAGGCGAGAAACGATTTTTTTCCCTTTGCTTTCATGGGGGGGGGGGGGGGGGGGGGGGGGGGGGGCTGATGACATATACCCTGAACCACCTGCGACAAAGTTTTTGACCCTTCAGGCACTGGGAGCTCACTTGGAGAGTGCGGGAACTGTGGGATAGCTACAGTCATCAGTTGCCCCTCCCTCCGTGAGCATCCATTTGATTCTTTGGCTTTCTGGTATGCTTGTCTCAGCTCCTTAAGTTTCACGCAGCACTGTGTTGAGTCCCTGTTGTGGCCTCTGTCCATCATAGCCTTGGAGATTTTTTTTCAAATGTTTTGGCAGTTCGTCTTTTGGAACGGAGTTCTGATAGAACAGATTCATCTCCCCATATAGAGATCAGATTCAGTATCTCCCGTACGGTCCATGCTGGAGCTCTTTTTTTGATTCTGGGACTGCGTGGTCACCTTTGCTGATGAGCTCTGCATGGTCATCTGTGCTGATCAGCACTCTACGCTGGGCAAACAGGAAATGAAATTCAAAAGTTTGTGGGGGTTTTCCTGTCTACCTGGCCAGTGCATCCAAGTTCAGATTGCTGTCCAGAGCGGTCACAATGGTGCACTGTGGGATAGCTCCCGGAGGCCAATACCGTTGAATTGCGGCCACACTAACCCTAATTCGAAATGGCAATGTCGATTTCAGCGCTACTCCCCTCGTCGGGGAGGAGTACAGAAATTGATTTTAAGAGCCCTTTATGTCGAAGTAAATGGCTTCGTTGTGTGGATGGGTGCAGGGTTAATTCGATTTAACGCTGCTAAATTTGAACTAAACTCGTAGTGTAGACCAGGCCATAGAGAAACATTGATTAACGAAGAGTTAGAGGAACTAATAAAATCGTCTACAGAAGACGAAGATGACGACGACAAACAGGAAGAGCCAGCAAGTTGGAATCTTCATAAATTTGCTGAAGTGTTCCAAGCAGCGAAACACTTGAATGATTTAATTTCTGAATAGGATCCCTCTATGGAACGAAGCCTCAAAATCACACGTAGTATTATGGACGATTTGAGACCATATCAAAAAATGTTTGAGCAGCTCAAGGGACAACAGTGACAGTTGCCGATAACCATGTTTTTCAAGGAAAAACGGCCAGCAGCAGATGAGCCTACGCAATCTACTCTCGAGCTGAACCAGAGCCAACCACTTTGTCTACGACTCGCTCTCCGTCACCCAAGCTCTCCATCACCTCCATTTCCTGGATCAACATCAAGCCCTGATTACCCCCTGCAAGACCGGCTCCAGGCACCAGCTTCTCAAGCAGGTGCTTGGGGCGGCCGCTCCGGAGAGGGGCGGCACGTCCAGGTATTCGGCGGCAATTCGGCGGACGGTCCCTCACTCCGCCTGGGAGCGAAGGACCTCCCGCCGAATTGCCGCCGCAGATTTTTTGTTTGTTTGTTTGTTTTGGCTGCTTGGGGTGGCCAAAACCCTGGAGCCAGTCTGACCCCCTGTAATTACCCCCGTAATTAAAAACACAGTACTGTAAAATTATATTTTGCATATGTACTCTTTATTATACACTATACATTACTGTATACATTATACATTTATACATATTACTGTACAGGGTTGTATACACAAAACCATGTACAGTATACTGTACTATGTGTGATTTAAGGGATTTTCAAGGGTAATTTTGACTATACGCGATTTTTGCCTTACACGCTGACTTTAGAACCTAACCTCCACGTAAGATGCAACTCTACTGTATCCCCTTCCTCATCACTATATATGGACTGAGGGGCGGGAGATGCAGGGGGCTGCCCTGTTCTCTGGTCTGGATATTGCACTGTGTCAAACAGGGGCAATTGCGGTGCCGAGGAGACCGCCATGTCCCTCTGGTGTAAAAATAGCACTGGTTCTGCTGTGGCCGGTGCTGCGTTTGTATTGCAGTCGGCTTTCGCGGAGGCAATTGGTGCCATTGTAGGTTGGTACCGGTGGTGGCAGCATGGGTGTCAGAGGCACTTTCGGCACTGGGTTCCGCACCGTGGTCGTCAGTGCCGTGCATGAGACTTGGCATTTTGACTCTGAGTCGGTGCATTGGGACTCAGAAGAGGTCCATGAGGGGACAGTGACAGAGGTGCCTGGGGTCTCATAGGAGCTCTCTTTGGATGAGCACCAAGGGCAAAGACCTCGCTGGGGAACTCCTCTTTGTGTGAGTGTCCTGGTTCAGGGAGGTCGAAGCTCGCTTCCTCAAGGTTTTGGAAGGCTGAGAATTGCCCTTGTCAGAAGTTTTGCTGGTCTGTGACTGAGTTGTTGGTGTCTCCTGAGACGGCTGGAGGGACTTTTCCATCATAATCATTTTAATGCGGAGATCTCTGTCTTGCCATGCCCTCACTTTTAGATTTGTCCAGTGAGTACATTTCTGGGGATATGCGTTTCCCCCAAGCAGTGGACACAAGATGCGCGGCTGTCAGAGACGGGAATTGTCTCGCGGCAGGAGTCGCATCTCTTAAAACCAGGTGAGCCTGGCATTGTGTCCAAGGATTTTTCCTGCAACTGGGATGTGAAATGTAAAGAAAAATGTAGAAATTGGTTAAATGAAAACTCTATTTCTACTGTTAATCTAAGAAACTAAAACTGAAGGGGAAAAAAAAGAAAAAAAATTTTTTTTAAATAACTGGCTAAGTAAAGTCTAATCAAACTATCTAAGCTAAAACTACTATATAAACTATTTTCTTTCCTAGAGATTTTCAAAGAGGCCACTGAGCTCCGTCTGCAGCTGAGGACGGTAGAGAAGGAACTGAGGGGGTTGGGTTGTGCGAACGCTACAAGAGGTGCCAACAACACCACAAGACAGCTGCTGCGCGCACACCCCGACCGAGCACTGCTACCTAAAATCTCCGCTCTCCGGCGCAGGGACGCACCGACACCTAAAGTGGAGCACCCACAAGGACACTACTTGAAGAAGAAACATTATTTCCAATGTAAAGTGTAACGCTGAGGGTGAATAACCACTGGAACAAACTCCCAAGGGCAGTGGTGGATTCTCCATCTCTTGTTGTCTTCAAATCAAGACTGGATGTCTTTCTGGAAGATGCTTTAGTAAAAGACAAGGTATTGTGCTCACTACAGATGTAACTGGATAGAATTCTATCGCCTGTGTTCTACAGGAGGTCAGAGATGATTCTTGGATAGCCTGAGAAACTATTAATTGTATATTGTTGCTCTGTTTCAGCACACCACTTGCCTTTATCATCCTGATCACTGCACAACCTCAGGGATACAGTTCAAAGAAATTAGGATTCCCTTCCAAATTGCTGGCCTCACCTCTGCAGAGGCAAGTTAAAAACACTAGTACATGAATTCACACTACCAAACAAATTGGCAGGACTGTGATCAGTTGGCAAATTGTAATTTTGTGTTTACTACACGTAGATTTAATCATGCCCATACAAATTCAATGCATTCCATAAGTTTCTTAATTTACATACATTATTTTTAGATCCATATCAGCAAAAAAAGCAAGGCTGAACAAGTCCTCCCACAGCATTATATTGTTACCAAAAGCGGTGTGGCAAGTCAGTCTGCCTTGGAGAGCTGCCCTGCTGATCTCCACAGAGTTTCATCCTAGCCCCAGGCACCTGAGTGGCAATGGCAGGAGGTTCATCATTTGGTGATCATTATTCCTCACGCCTTCCTTCTGGCATCAGCCACAAATAATCCGCTACATTCCTCGGAACAGAACTCAGTCAAATAGAATGGCTGATCCATGTGCTGACTTCTGCTGCTCCTTCCCCAATGTAATGATTTAGGGGCCATCCATAACATTCAAAAAGCCCACTGAGGAATCTTTCTTAAAGAATTTGTTGCACTAGTTTCTATCTTTCTCTCCCCTCCCTCCTCTTCCCTATGCCTTTACCTAGACCACCACTCCTCTCTATCCCAATGCCCCTTCCCCCACCAACCTTCCCTACCCTCACTCCCTTTACACAACACCCCAATACCAACATTGCATATAAGCAACCTTACATCTATATATTTAAGAACTGAATGGAAACAACTTACAGGTGCAGAAGTAACTATGCCTCCTTATTTCTGCTATTATTATTTGCTTATGCATTAGCACTTAGAGGCCAGGGTCTCATTGTCATAGGCACTGTACACACACAAAAGATGGTTCCTGCCAAAGGCAGCTTCAAATCTAATTTTAAGAAAAGAGATGACATGTGATATGACAAACTAATGGGAAGAGCACAAAAGATCAGTGAGACAGTTATGAACAGTGTAATAAGCAGTAGTCACAGCACATCAGCTGCCTAAGCATTGTGAAGTGTTTTGTAGGCATCACAGCATGGGTGGGTTTTAAGGAAATATTGAAAGGAGGATAATGTAGTGGACTTGCAATTTTTACAGGTGACTCCAAGCACGAGGTGCTACATAGGGGCATGCACAACAGGGCTTGCCTGAAATCTGACATGGCACTCAATAATGGCTTTGCTGGTGGAGCAGGGGTGGAAGTCTACATCTCTATATTGTATAAGAGCAAGTAGTTTGTGCTAGATGCAGTGGAAAAGGGGAACCGGAGGAAGGATATAAAGACATAAGGTTATTTGGTCAAAGCAACAAGCCAGGAAGACAACTAGGGTCACTTTAGGGTTACAGTTAGATGAGTATGGCTTAAGGAGGGAATTGAAGATGACAAAGTGGTTGGGGTTGTGGTCTTAGGATTTGATAAGTGTACAGAATTGTTGCTACTTGGAAAGGGAGATGGCAGACCTGCAGGATGAGAGAGTGAATTTTCAATGAAGTCACCATGTTCATAGGACAGTGAATGAGAGCAGAACTGCTGGAAGTGGATGGTGGAAGCAAGTCAAGGCTGGGTCTGGGATGGACGCATCCTGCAATGGGCATGAAGTGAAGAGGAAATGAAGTTGATGGAGACCAGAGAGTGGAGAGAGTCAGTGACTGAGCTGATTAAAGAGACAGCAGGGAGGAGAGGTGAGAAGAGAGAAGTCCTTGACATTGATGAGCCAAAGCTGTGGAATGATTGGGCAGCAGGTCAAGGGCAGAGGAGACGATGCTGAGAGAGGGGAGATGGTCAGATAGAGGGAATTCAGAGTGGATAGAGCAGTACTTAGAGAGACCACATCAAGTGAGAGGCCATTCTGGTGAGTGGGTGAGTTAATCCAAGGCTGCAGGTCCAATGAGGAAGTAAGGAGGCAGGAAGCTTCAGAGTCAGAAAGCTCAACTACATGGAAGATGAAGTGACCAAGGAGGAGGGAGAGGGACAGGGGCATCATTTGCTGTGAGACAAGGGGCAGTACCTGAAGTCACTCTCACAGGAGCAAGGGATCAAAGAGGCCTGCCTGTCAGGACCGCCCCAGCCCCTCCTCCCCCTCCCTCCTGTGAGTAACCTGGACAGAACCACTTCTCTGCCCCTTCCCCTGCAGCACCCACCTGGGCAGAGGAGTGAAATGTTCCTGGGGCTGTTCCCCCATCCTGGAAGAGGGGGGTGAAGAGTCCAGGAGGAGCAGAGGTGGGGCTGAGAGGAAGACTGTGGTGAGGCTGAACTGCTGGGGGAGTGGGCAGATGTGGGGCAGGGGTATGGGCAGAACTGGTGTGGGGACTGGGGGGTCAGAATTAATTGCTGGGCAGGGACAGACAAGTATGGGTGAGAGTTCATGTGTACAGGAGCACTTTTGTCAGTCAGGGATGTGAAAAAACCCACACCCCGATCGACATAAATTTCACCGACAAAAGCACCGGCATGGACAGCACTATGTAGGTGGGCGACACTCTCCTCCTGACATAGCTAATACCTCTCATTGGGTGTGGTTTAATTATGCCAGCAGGAGAGCTCTCTGCCATGGGCATAGAGGGGCTACACAGGAGACCTTACAATGGTGCAGCTGTAGAAGTACAGCTGTGCCGCTGTAAGTTCTCTAGTGTAGACACAGCCTTAGTCTTCTGAGTCTTGGAGGGTCTGTTAGAGTTGGGGGAGCTCTCCACTTCCCACTTCTCAAGGAACTCAGATGAGATGTCTGGGGGTGGGGGACACTGGGAGCACGACTACACTAGAGATACAGCTTCGCCACTGTAAGCTCTCTAATGTAGCCACTCTAAGCCGATGGGAGAGAGCTCTCCTACTCCAGTCCCTGTGAATGGCAGTAGCTGTGCTGGCGAGAGAAGCTCTCCCGCTGACATAGCACTGTCCACCCCGGAGCTTATGTCAGTGTCATTTCTGTTGCTGGGGGTGAGATTTATTTATGCCCCTGAGCGACATAAATTATGCCAACGTAAACTGTAGTGTAGACATAGCCTGGCTCTCAGAATGGGGCTGAACAACCAGTGCCCCAATAAGACCTGGATTGGACCACCTTGTCTCATACTAGGAAGCTAAGATCCAAGAGTTGGAATCCAGTCATTACTGCAGTCATTACCCCAAGCATTCAAAAAAAGTCACAAGTCAAGCACCCAAAATCATGAGATTAAGTTAATTAACTTATTCAAATCTCATGATTTTTAATACAATGTTGGGTTTATTATTTACCTTCTGTTTTTTGAGCCTTTTCTGGGAGTGTGGGTGTCACATTTTTAATCTTTTCTCCACAACCATGAGGGCTAGAAACGTACTCTCAAACAAAACACGCTAGCTGAGAGTCTCATGTAATTACCTGACTCCAGGAGGTACCAGATATCCATGATACTAAATATTATGACATTTGCAATAAAATTGCAAGAGTTGGCAACAATGTGGACATCTTTAGAGAATCAGAATGATAGGTGAGTAGTTATCCTTTCTCCTCGCCCTCTTCCCCATTTTTAGCCAGCAGAATGTTACCTCGGTGTGTAAATAAACACTGCTGTCACCCCACAGGCTGAAAGGGGTGTCTGTGTGAAATTTAGTCACCCCCTCTGTCCATAATTTTGTCTATATACCTAAGGCTTTGTCATAGTCTTCTCCCTTTAAACTACATTTTTGGGGTGTCTGTTCTACAATCATACTATTTGTATGGAGGGAGAACATATACAGTGAGGTCACTGATGTTGGCAGCTGGGAAGTGTTAGACTTGCTCTGTAATGTAAAATACAAGTTTCAGGATGCCAAAAAGGCAATTTAAATGGTAGAACATTTGTGATCGCAAAAATTGCATGTATTATTCCAATCTAATTGTAGTGTGATTAATTTGCCTTTAATAGAATGCTACTAATAATTTATATTATTATCTTTAATAATATTAATTTTACTTAATTTTTTCCATTTACATTGTTCATTTAAGGGCAGCTACGTTGAGCTCCAGAGCATTTAGCTCAGGGTGTGCAGCAAGTCACTTATCATTTGCACAAGCAGGAATTCCTCTAGGCAATTTACAGAGAAATAAAGATCAGTTTCTAGTGAAAGGAGGTTTTACAAATTATCGTATTAAATAAATAGATATTAATGTGACATATTTAGAATATGAAATAACCCATAATCAGTTCTGAAGTCTCTTCCACATCCTAAACATATATTTTTGTCATTCGAGAGGAATCTTTTATTCTGCTGTGTTAAACATTAGGCATTACTGTTCTAACTGTTAAAATAAAATTGATAAGATAACGTAAGAGAAATAAAAGCTTGGCAGCAAAATAGTGTCTTTTGAGCAGAGCATCACAGTTTGTTGGTGATGGAGTTGTACTTTTCATTAGAATTTATATTACAAACCAAGGAATTTATATTATTTCATTAAGTACTTTGAAATTTCACCAACCCAATGGAGATATAAAAATTTTACTAATAGAAATATTACCAATATTTATTTGCTTGTTAATATGTATTTGCAGTTATTTAATGTTGCATTTGCAAAGTTAATGAAAAGTTTAGACATGAAGTCCCAGCAGGAAGCATACAATCTTTTAGACAGCTGTTCCTTGGGAGATGGTAGGAGGATGGAAGTAGCACTAAGGAATTCTTGGGTTCTAATCCCAGCTAGACCCTCACTGACCTTGGATAAATCAAGTAACTTCCCTGCCTTAATGTATGGGATGTTTGCCTACCCTACAGGAGGGTTGAGGACTCATCAGTTAGGCCTTGTCTACACTGCCACTTTACAGCGCTGAAACTTTCTCGCTCAGGGGTGTGAAAAAAACAGTAACAAAAGACAACAGAGGATCCTGTGGCACCTTTGAGACTAACAGAAGTATTGGGAGCATAAGCTTTCGTGGGTAAGAACCTCACTTCTTCAGATGCAAGTAATGGAAATCTCCAGAGGCAGGTATAAATCAGTGTGGAGATAACGAAGTTAGTTCAATCAGGGAGGGTGAGGTGCTCTGCTAGCAGTTGAGGTGTGAACACCAAGGGAGGAGAAACTGTTTCTGTAGTTGGATAGCCATTCACAGTATTTGTTTATCAAAGACTGTGAATGGCTGATTTGTTTATCAAAGACTGTGAATGGCTATCCAACTACAGAAGCAGTTTCTCCTCCCTTGGTGTTCACACCTCAACTGCTAGCAGAGCACCTCACCCTCCCTGATTGAACTAACTTCGTTATCTCCACACTGATTTATACCTGCCTCTGGAGATTTCCATTACTTGCATCTGAAGAAGTGAGGTTCTTACCCACGAAAGCTTATGCTCCCAATACTTCTGTTAGTCTCAAAGGTGCCACAGGACCCTCTGTTGCTTTTTACAGATTCAGACTAACACAGCTACCCCTCTGATACAGTAACAAAAGAGCTTCTCTAGCACCACACTGGTTAGCAAGAAGCCAAACACAGGCCCCTTAGGCATTCCAACCCTTGGATCCCATCCAGATAAACAGGTCTAATATAGTGAGAGGTTACTGAAAACCCAATTCACCATATGTGAGGTTCTACTAATCGCAAGGGACCAGACACTTACCCCAAGGTCAACATGTATCTCAGATCTTACCCAAATATCACAGTCAGATGATCCTTAGTAAACTAACTGAAGATTAATAAAAGAAAAGGTTAGAATTATAAATGGTAAACGATCATATATATATATCAGGCTTATAGCAGTTATGGAATAGACTATTGGCTTATAAAAGTCTCTCTGGTTACTTCCAAAAGATTGGAACATCCTCATAGTATAGTTAAAAATACTTCTTTTAGTTAGAATTGGAGCAGCAATTAGGCTAAATGGAGATGTCTCAGGTGTCTTTTATATCCTCTGCCATGTGCATGGATATTTACTGTCCCAAATGAAGCCCACAACCCCTGTGTATAGAAAATAATAATAAATTTGTTAGTCTCTAAGGTGCCACAAGTACTCCTGTTCTTTTTGCGGATACAGACTAACACGGCTGCTACTGTGTATAGAAAGTTACTGACAAAGATGGAGTCCTAGATCACATGTCCACATCACATGCCCTTATATGTTTTGCTGACCTATGTGCTTGGGGTAATGACTGCAGTAATGACTGGATTCCAACTCTTGGATCTTAGCTCCCTAGTATGAGACAAGGTGGTCCAATCCAGGTCTTATTGGGGCACTGGTTGTTCAGCCCCATTCTGAGAGCCATTGGCTCCTTGCTGTCTGAGGCATCCACAGGAAGACTCACAGAAGAGCTGATCTCCCTTAATGGCCCATCACCACGTGAATGTCTATCCACAATTGAATAGTTCATCAACACTGAGCTGGCTAGATGGGATATAAATCTACCCTGTGAGTGTCACCCAAGAATAAAACTCATGTTTGAGATACAAATAAGAACGGCCATACTGGGTCAGACCAAAGGTCCATCCAGCCCAATATCCTGTCAGTGACTAATGCTAGGTGTCCCAGAGGGAATATACCTAATAAGTAATCTCTCTTTTGCTATCCATAGAATCATAGAACATCATGGTTGGAAGGGACCTCAGGAGGTCATCTAGTCCAACCCCCTGCTCAAAGCAGGACCAATCCCCAGACAGATTTTTACCCCAGTTCCCTACATAGCCCCCTCAAGGATTGAAACAGAGGCTACGGACAGTATTCTTTACCCATCCTGGCTAATAGCCATGACTTAACCTCCATGAATTTATCTAGTTCTCTTTTAAACCCTGTGATAGTCCTAGCCTTCACAACCTCCTCAGGCAAGGAGTTCCACAGGTTGACTGTGTGCTGTGTGAAGAAGAACTTCCTTTTATTTGTTTTAAACCTGCTGCCCATTAATTTTATTTGGTGGCCCCTAGTTCTTATATTATGGGAACAAGTAAATAACTTTTCCTTATTCACTTTCTCCACACCACTCATGCTTTTATTTACCTCTATCATATCCCCCCTTAGTCTCCTCTTTTCCAAGCTGAAAAGTCCTCGCCTTGTTAATCTCTCCTCATATGGGACCTGTTCCAAACCCCTAATCATTTTAATTGCCCTTCTCTGAACCTTTTCTATTGCCAGTATATCTTTTTTTTAAGATGAGGAGACCACATGTGTATGCAGTATTCAAGATGTGGGCGTACCAGGGATTTATATAAGGGCAATAAGATGTTCTTCATCTTATTCTCTATCCCTTTTTGACTGATTCCTAACATCCCGTTTGCTTTTTTGACTACCGCTGCACACTGCATGGACGTCTTCAGAGAACTATCCACAATCTCTTTCCTGATTAGTTGTAGCTAAATTAGCCCCCATCATATTGTATGTATAGTTGGGGTTATTTTTTCCAATGTGCATTACTTTACATTTATCCACATTAAATTTCATTTGCCATTTTGTTGCCCAATCACTTAGTTTTGTGAGATCTTTTTGAAGTTCTTCACAGTCTGCTTTGGTCTTAACTATCTTGAGCAGTTTAGTATCATCTGCAAAATTTGCCACCTCACTGTTTACCCCTTTCTCCAGATCATTTATGAATAAATTGAATAGGACTGGTCCTAGAATTGACCATTGGGGAACACCACTAGTTACTCCTCTCCATTCTGAAAATTTACCATTTATTCCTACCCTTTGTTCCCTGTCAGTTCTCAGTCCATGAAAGGATCTTCCCTCTTAACATCTTCCCTCATGACAACTTAATTTACGTAAGAGCCTTTGGTGAGGGACCTTGTCAAAGGCTTTCTGAAAATCTAAGTACACTATGTCCACTGGATCCCCCTTGTCCACATGTTTGATGATCCCTTCAAAGAACTCTAATAGATTAATAAGACATGATTTCCCTTTACAGAAACCATGTTGACTTTTGCCCAACAATTTATGTTCTTCTCTGTGTCTGACAATTTTATACTTTACAATTGTTTCAACTAATTTGCCCAGTACTGACGTTAGACTTACGGTCTGTAATTGCCAGGATCACCTCTACAGCTCTTTTTAAATATTGGTGTTACATTAGCTATCTTCCAGTCATTGGATACAGAAGCTGATTTAAAGGACATGTTACAAACCATAGTTAATAGTTCCGCAATTTCACATTTGAGTTCTTTCAGAACTCTTGGGTGAATGCCATCTGGTCCCGGTGACTTGTTACTGTTAAGTTTATCAATTAATTCCAAAACCTCCTCTAGTGACACTTCAATCTGTGACAATTCCTCAGGTTTGTCACCTACAAAGGACAGCTCAGGTTTGGGAATCTCCCTAACATCCTCAGCCGTGAAGATCGAAGCAAAGAATTCATTTAGTTTCTCCGCAATGACTTTATTGTCTTTCTAAGTGCTCCTTTTGTGTCTCGATCGTCCAGGGGCCCCGCTGGTTGTTTATCAGGCTTCCTGCTTCTGATGCACTTAAAAAACATTTTGTTATTACCTTTTGAGTTTTTGGCTAGCCGTTCTTCAAACTCCTCTTTGGCTTTTCTTATTACATTTTTACACTTAATTTGGAAGCGTTTATGCTCCTTTCTATTTACCTCACTAGGATTTGACTTACACTTTTTAAAAGATGCCTTTTTATCTCTCACTGCTTCTTTTACATGGTTCTTAAGCCACGGTGGCTCTTTTTTAGTTCTTTTACTGTGTTTTTTAATTTGGGGTATACGTTTAAGTTGGGCCTATATTATGGTGTCTTTGAAAAGTGTCCATGCAGCTTGCCGGGATTTCACTCTAGTCACTGTACCTTTTAATTTCTGTTTAACTAACCTCCTCATTTTTGCATAGTTCCCCTTTCTGAAATTAAATGCCACAGTGTTGGTCTGTTGAGGTGTTCCTCCTACCACAGGAATGTTAAATGTTATATTATGGTCACTATTTCCAAGCAGTCATGTTATAGTTACCTCTTGGACCAGATCCTGCGCTCCACTCAGAACTAAATCAAGAATTGCCTCTCCCCTTGTGGGTTCCTGTACCAGCTGCTCCAAGAAGCAACCATTTAGAGTATCGAGAAATTTTGTCTCTGCATTTCGTCCTGAGGTGACATGTACCCAGTCAATATGGGGATCATTGAAATCCCCCACTATTATTGAGTACTTTATTTTGATAACCTCTCTAATCTCCCTTAGCATTTCATAGTCACTATCACTGTCCTGGTCAGGTGGTTGATAATAGATCCCTACTGTTATATTCTTATTAGAGCATGGAATTACAATCCATAGAGATTCTATGGAACATGTGGATTCATTTAAGATTTTTACTTCATTTGATTCTACATTTTCTTTCACATATAGTGCCACTTCCCCCCCCCCCCCCCGGCCCCCGCACGACCTGTTCTGTCCTTCCGATATATTTTGTACCCCGGAATGATTGTGTCCCATTGATTGCTCTCACTCCACCAGGTTTCTGTGATGCCTGTTATATCAATATCCTCCTTTAACACAAGGCACTCTAGTTCACCCATCTTATTATTTAGACTTCTAGCATTTGTGTACAAGCACTTTAAAAACTTGTCACTGTTTATCTGTCTGCCCTTTTCTGATATGTCAGATTCTTTTTTATGTGAATCTTTCTCATCTGATCTGGCCCTTACATTATCCTCTTCCATCCTCTCCTCCTGACTAAAACCTAGAGAATCTCTATCAATAGACTCTCCTCTAAGAGATGTCTCTGTCCGATCCACGTCCTCTACTGCAGCAATTGGCTTTTCCCCATCTCTTAGTTTAAAAACTATTCTGCAACCTTTTTAATGTTAAGTGCCAGCAGTCTGGATCCACTTTGGTTTAGGTGGAGCCCATCCTTCCTGTATAGGCTCCCCCATCCCAAAAGTTTCCCCAGTTACTAATAAATCTAAACCCCTCCTCTCTACACCATCGTCTCATCCATGCATTGAGACTCTGAAGCTCTGGCTACCTGGCCCTGCGCGTGGAACTGGAAGCATTTCTGAGAATGACACCATAGAGGTCCGTGATTTCAATCTCTTTCCTAGCAGCCTAAATTTGGCCTCCAGGACATCTCTCCTACCCTACCCTTCCTACATGTACCACGACCACCAGCTCCTCCCCAGCACTACACATAAGTCTGTCTAGATGCCTCGAGAGATCCGCAACCTTCGCACCAGGCAGGCAAGTCACCATATGGTTCTCCTGGTCATCACAAACCCAGCTATCTATGTTTCTAATGATCGAATCTCCCATTACTAACACCTGCCTTTTCCTAATGACTGGAGTTCCCTCCCCCGGCGAGGTAACCTCAGTGCGAGAAGATACCCCAACATCATCTGAAAGGAGGGTCCCAACTATGGGAAGGTTTCCCTCTGCTCCTGTTGACTGCTCTTCTTCCTTGAGCCTTATATCCTCCTTAACAGTGCAGGGGCTGTCTGACCGGAGGTGGGACAAATCTACAGTATCCCAGAAAGCATCATCAACATACCTCTCTGCCTCCCTTAGCTCCTCCAGTTCCACCACCCTGGCCTCCAAAGCCCATACGCGGTCTCTGAGGACCAGGAGCTCCTTGCACTGAATGCACACATACGACACCCACCCACACTGAGCGCAATAAACAGGATAGCCCCCACTCTGCTGCTGGGCTTCTCCCTGCATTCTCTCCTACAGCTACCTAGGTTAATGATAGGGTTTTTGTTTAAATCAAGAAGTTTTGATTATAGTTTAGTTTAAAGGTTTTAAAGAATGGCAAGTGTACCTCGCCCCCTTCCCACTCCCCTTCCAAACTCCCTCTCAAAACTCCCTGTTAGCAGTCCCTGGTCGCAAAGCTCCCTGCTCGCTTGCGCACTGCTTTATAAAGCCCTGGCCTTCCTGATAGCCCCGCCCCCTGACTAAGGCTCAGCCAATTAACACAGGCTTCTAGATTTCAAACCTAGCCAATATTCATAACTTCAGTTACAGTGATGATATGTGGATTTAACCAGGAGAATCATACTTGACAGACTACAACTTTTCCATTGACATGATACACTTTCTATAAGATTTGTTGTAATTGTATAACAGTGGTAGCAGCCATGATATAAATGGTCATCTTCATACAACATCACACGCCCCTATCAAGCTTTTGCTCCATCACCCTTCTGGGTAAACCCTTCCCTCAGGGCCACAATCCCCAGACTTCCACTCTCCCCCCAGGTCTCTTCCTTTCCCTCACTAAGCTCAGAGAGTGACCGAAGGCTTCTACACTGTAGCCTCCTTCTGCCCTCACCGGTTCACCTTATACCAGCCCAGCCTGCTCCGGCTCAACTGGTCTCCATCCTCAAACAGGGATTGCTTAACCAGCCTAATTCTCTCTCGGGTGTGGCTTATCAGGTTAATTAACCACTTCTGAATCACATTAACCCTTTCCAGGCTAATTGTGTGGGGGTGAACACCCCATGACAGGTTGTACAATATGACACATCTGCTGTAAAATGCTGAGTTACTTTGGTATAATTTACATGTGCTCAAGAAAGGAAGATATTTGTTGTACTGAGTTGATTTTGTGAGAGAATTAACCACTGTTAATGTTAATGTAGCCCTCATTGAACAAACAGTGGTTAAGATTGTTGGGCTCAACAGGTAGTGATCAATGGCTCGATGTCTAGTTGGCAGCCAGTATCAAACGGAATGCCCCAGGGGTCGGTCCTGGGACAGGTTTTGTTCAACATCTTCATCAATGATCTGGATAATGGGATTAATTGCACCCTCAGCAAGTTCGTAGATGACACTAAACTGGAGGGAGAGGTAGATATGCTGGAGGGTAGGGATGGGGTCCAGAGTGACCTAAACAAATTAGAGGATTGGGCCAAAAGAAATCTGATGAGGTTCAACAAGGACAAGTGCAGAGTCCTGCACATAGGACGGAAGAATCCCATGCACCGCTACAGGCTGGGGACTGACTGGCTAAGCAGCAATTCTGCAAAAAAGGGCCTGGGGATTACATTGGATGAGAAGCTGGATATGAGTCAGCAGTGTGCCCTTGTTACCAAGAAGGCCCACGGCATATTGGGCTGTATTAGTAGAAGCATTGCCAGCAGCTCGAGGGAAGTGATTATTCCCTTCTATTTGGCACTGGTGAGGCCACACCTGGAGTATTTCATCCTCCACTACAGAAAGGATGTGGAAAAATTGAAAAGAGTCCAGTGGAGGGCAATGAAAATGATTAGAGGGCTGGGGCACATGACTTACAAGAAGAGGATGAGGGAACTGGGGTTATTTATTCTGTAGAAGAGAAGAGTGAGGGGGCATTTGATTGCAGCCTTCAACTACTTGAAGGGGGTTCCAAAGAGGATGGAGCTCGGCTGTTCTCAGTGGTGGCAGATGACAGAACAAGAAGCAATGGTCTCAAGTTACAGCGGGGGAAGTCTAGGTTGGATATTAGGAAACACTATTTCACTAGGAGGGTGGTGAAGCACTGGAATGAGTTACCTAGGGAGGTGTTGGAATCTCCATCTTTAGAGGTTTTTAAAGTCCGGCTTGACAAAGCCTTGGCTGGGATGATTTATTTGTGGTTGGTCCTGCTTTGAGCAGGGGATTGGACTAGATGACCTCCTGAAGTCTCTTCCAACCCTAATATTCTATGATTCTATGATTCCTTAACAAAGTCTTCTAGCGTTTTCAGTCTCTTGTGTAATTGAAACATGTACGGCACTCAGCTCATGACCTAGGACTCCTGTTCTTCCCAGGCTTCCCGGAGGAGGTCCAAAATCATGCCTCCCATTTAGAAGCTCAAAAGGCAAGAACCAGGTGGAGGCTTGGGAGACCTCCTGTATAGCAAACAATAAGGATGGGAATAGTCAGTCCCAGTGCCATGGATTCGAGTCAATGACATTTTTCATCATGGCCCACTGAATTGCTTGATCAGCCCATCAGTCTGTGGATGGTAGATGGAGCTTTTGAGTGTCTTAATCCTTAACAATTCACATGGCTCCTGCATAAGTTTAGATGAGAATTTGGATTCCCGGTCTGTCAATATTTCTTTTGGTATTCCGACACTTGAGAAGACCTTCATGAATTTGTTTGCTATGGCAGGTGAGTTTGTTGAGCATAGCGGTATGGATGCGGGGTACCATGTGCTGTAGTCGACTGTCACTAATATGTGATGGTACCCTGATGCACTCTTCTCAAGGAGTCCCACTAGATCCATCTTTATTCATTTGAAGGTATGTTCACCACTGGGAGCGGAATCAGGGTGGCTTTTGGCATCCCTTTGGGCCCTGCCAGCTGGCATTTGGGGCACGAGGCACAGAAGTCATGGACCTCATTGTGGATGTCTGGCCCGAAAAACCTAAAAGCCACTCTCTCCAGAATCTTTTCCCCCATGAAGAGCCCTGCACCCTGTACCAAGTGGGCTAGGTGGAGAAGCTTCCGTCGGAATTTTCTGGGCATCAGTGACTGTCACCATACATCTTGGGTTTCGGGACTCTGGTCACCTGGTAGAGCTGCTCATTTTGGAGATTGAAGTGGGGCCACTGCTTCTATTGTTGGGCCTTGCCCTCCTCCCTGTCGGGGATGATTACCTGCTCTCTAGCCCTGCTCAGAGTCTGGTCCTCTTGCTGTTCCCTTATGAAATTCTCATCTTCTAGTAGCCCGCCGAGGCTCAGTTCCTCACACATCACTGAACTAGAGTGTTGTTGAGTTGGCCGGCCTGAGGGGACCTCCCCAGGGCTTTTCACCTTATCCTGACCTATAAGACCCCTCATTTTTGGGTCTGGGTTGGTTTGATCATGGGGCCTTTGTTTCACTGCTGCAGGAGCTCCCCAAACCATCTTCAATTCTGTCCCAATATTACTGGGTAGGCCAGAGTGGCTTCTAAATTGACCCAGCAAGTCTCAGTGTGGTCTCCTACTTCCACTTTCACTTTTGTGACAGCTTAGGGTCACATGTCCACATGGATGCACTGGAGTTAGATAGGGGCCCCCACTCTGTTGGGGGACTCCACCAAGCTTCTCCGTGTGATTGTCTGGCTACACCCGGAGTCCACCAAGCCTGTCACTTTGGCACTGATGGCCCGTACTGGCAGCAGCATCTTGGCTGGGCTTCTGGTGCCTGCCGTCCATGTCTGCCTGTAGCTACAGTCCGTGAAGGGCACTCTGGCCTCAAATGCCCTTCCTGACCACACTCAAAGCAATTACCCTTCAGTGTGACCAGCAGCTGGCTCGCTCCTGGGGCGATGGGTTCCCCTGGGGAGACATATCCCCTTCTATTGAGATCTTAATCCCCCCTCCATTCTGCCTCAATAGTTAGGTCTCCCCTTACGGGCAGGACTGACTTCTCAGGGTATGGCCAGTTTAGTTGCCCTTGGCCTCCCCTCCTAGTCCAGCCCTCACTTGGGGTCTGGGTCTTGATGCCTGGGACCCTTGACCAAGGAGTCGGCAAGTACAGACCGTCGGCTACCATATAGTTTTCCCTCAGACTCAAGGCCTCCTCCCGGGTTGAAGGTCACTGCTGCACCCACTCCTTCCTGCCAGCTGGGCGAATATGGGTGAACTATTCTAACACACTAGTCTCTGGGTCTCAACCAATGCCAACACTGTTTCTTCAGGCATTGGGCCACCACCCAGGGCTGGACTTCTGGCAGGTACCTCTCTTTGCAGAACCTTTGGTGGAATGTCTCGGGATTGATATCCAGGTAGTCAAAGATGGCTGCCTTTTCCTTGGAATATTCTAATTCTTCTGTGGGATCCAGGCCCTTATAGGCCACTTGTGCAGTATTCATCAGATGCAGGTCTATCAGTTGGCCCAGTGTTCCGGTGACCATCGGACAGCAGTGGCCACCACTCAAAGTCTTCTGGGTCATCCCCTGGACCCATTTTCATAAGCCTGATGGATAACTCAATGGAGGACATCCCCTGAGAGCCCAGGCATCGGAGCGTTGGATGCTCCCAGGGGCTGCAATAGCACTGCCAGCTGCTGGATCAGGGGTTCTGGCTGTGCCAGCTCCTGAAGTTGCTGTTTCTGCTGCTGCAGCTGCCGGGCTGTTTGCTGTTGCTGCTGATCCATGATCTGTTGTAGTATCTGGCCCCGTTGCTGTTGTTGGGTTGCTTGTTGCTGCTGGTTCTCCAGAATCCATTTTTTCAGTTTCCATAGCCTCCTTTGGGTCAGTTCAGTTGGCATTCTGGTGGTCGTCTGACAGGACCCAGGCATTGCCGGCATTCTCTACCACATGTTGGGGGGGTAGGTGGCCAAACCTGGCAGTACCACTTAGTGGCAATACTCTTGGCTGTGTCACCAAGTGGCAAGAGTCCGTGGCCACGGTAGGAGAACTCACGTCCTCCTTGCTCCACCAGGTTTAACGCAGGACCCAGTAACTAGGTGTTCAAAAGGTGCAGTCTAGGGGGTGGGTGCCCCTACACTTGCTCGCTGGGCCACTTTCTACTCCAGCTTCTGTTCCTCTGTTGGTGCCATTGGTTCACTTTGGCAACCCTCTGAAGTCCTCTCTGGCCATGCTCCATAGGGTCTTTCTCTCTCAGCTGCGGCTCGTTGTTGTCAATCTCTGCGGTTGAAGGGCCTGTGATGACCCCACAGTGGGGCCTAGTCCCAGCCACATGGGGCCTTGGCAGCTTCTCAGCAGGAGCCTGCAAGACACAACTGCTTTCCTGCTCTGTTTGCCCAGACTGCGTTAAGCTGCTCCCTTTTGAGTGCAACCTCCACTGTGCACATCCCCAGCAGGGGTGGCTGGGCATGGCCTTCTGGGCCCAGAGCTGCTCCTTAATCCTTACCTCACCAGCCTGGGGCTTGTACACCCCAGCCCACCAAAGTAGGTACATTTCTGTAGTGCATTTCATCTTAAAGAAGTCTAAAGCACTTCATAAGCTATGTACAGAGAGACAATGGGTATGTGCAAAAATCAGCCAAGATGGTGGAGCCACAAATGGAAATTCCATAATTATACAAGGGCTGTAGAAAGGCAAAATTAGGCCACCCAAATAACCTTAGCTCTGCCCTGTAGTGACACCATGAGGGAAAAGGGAAAAGAAGTCTCTAAAAACAGTTTAATCTAATATGGGATCAAAACCACTAAAATACTTCAATAGTAATTAAATGGCTATCACAGCGTGCAGAGTTAAGGTCATTCATGCACCATCACTTTTTTTGATTTCTTTTAAGTATAACTTTAACTCTGAATTTCTTTGGTTTATAATGCTTGGTTTCAGGATAATTGCAACATCCCTGTAATGTATTTTACCTTAAATTATTGATATGTGCTTTTGTTATACCAATAAAAACTAGCAGGATCTTATTAAAGGGGACAAGATAAAGATGCCACATTTATTATGATAGCAATTTGATTTATGTATCAGAGGGGTAGCCGTGTTAGCTGCATCTGAAGAAGTGAGGTTCTTACCTACAAAAGCTTATGCTCCCAATACTTCTGTTAGTCTTAAAGGTGCCACAGGACCCTCTGTTGCTAATTTGATTTATGACCAATAACTAATATTTTAATCCTTATACACACACATTATACCTAATACCTGTACACACACACACATTCACACACACACATCCATCAGATGTTCTGCAGCTGCTGCATAGTTACCAGTCCTGCTTGAGTCTGTGGCTTGAGTTTGCAGCTTGGGTTCGTAGCTTGTGGTGGCTAACTGGCCAGGAAAGCCGGGCACAAGGATGAGCTAGGTCTCTGTTGGGCATGCACCGATGCCCTTCCATGTTGGCAGCAGAATGTTACCCTCCTCCAAAGTTTTCCATCTCACCCATTCTTTTTGTAGGCTTTAGTTTGAATCCAGAGTCTATAGGTCTTGCTGTGTCATGCTGTCTTCAGGTTTGGTGATTGATCGCCCGTCAATTGCAGACATGACTTTCAGACTTGGACCGGGCTTTGATCTTCCTTTTATTGTACCTTTTCTTTTTAGGGTGGATTCTTCTTACTTTGTTAGGGCTCTTGTCTGCATCTTCAGACGTTGGTGTTTGAACTCTATTTAATCAGGACAGGCTGGGGCTGGAGGTTGATTCCATCATCCATACATACCTCATTCACACATCTAAACTAAACTAATAAGATTACAGCAGGGTTTGCAAAAATGAAGGTTGCAGCAAGCCCTTACAAAATGGAGTAAACATTTTAAAATGAGGTTTGAATTACAATATGGCAAACAGTGAACAGAAGTTACAATATAGACAAGTATAATGGATGGCAAACAGTGAACAGAAGTTACACTGTAGGCAAGTGTAATAAATGGTGAACAGAAGTTACAATACTGAAACAGTGCAAGTCTTAGTGATTTAAGCAGGAATTGGATTCATAGTGAAACTTACAAAGGCAGCTGACTGAACAGCTATGGCTCTTAACAAGCATCTTAATTGTTAATTAGCCAGTTATTGGGGTAACTGGTTTTATGAATGAATATTGTTCATTCATAAAACTTGTTTCATTCATAAAACTTTACTTATGAAGTTACATTAATAAAGTGAACAATTAAAATCAATTTCATTCATCAGTTCTACACTTTCAGCCTTAACTGCATTTAACTAATTTTTCCTCTGAGAATATTAAGATTGCATTCAGCTTTTCACCTATCGCAGGAATTCAACCTGTTTCATTTGAAGAATACATTGTATCGTACCAAAACTTATAGCACCTAATATGTGGATAAAGTTTGAATGTTTGGGGGATTTTCAACTAAATCTATTACTTAGTGTATACATTAAATTTAATTAAGAATCCCATTTATTTTTTCTCCAGTGTCTGAGCTTTATCGGACCCTTTTCTCATAACAAACACGATCAACAGTGTAACACAAAATCTCAGTTATGGACTTGTGCTTCCTCGTAAACACATAACCCACTACACACTAACCTGGGCCACAAATGTCAATCCTAAATGTTTGTTAAGGTTATAATTAAGGGTTTACATTATAATGTAAGGTAGATTAATTTGTTTCAGGTAATGTATTTATTTGATTTTTTGGAGACAGAAAGGAGTTCTTTGTCAAGATGCTGAGTCTGTCAGTGGAAATACACTGTATGGTTAAAGGCAACAGAGGGTCCGGTTAAGTGGTCTCCTGTTGTAGAATTTGGTATGGGGAATGTCACATTTATGCAGCCTTAATTCTTCTTAAACTAAGATTTTGTTTTTTATAATACATAGACTCACATGCTTAAACATACAAAAATCACTTCACACACCACTGAAATTCAGCCACTTGCTAGGTGGGAATGCAGCATCAGCATCTTAACAGAGCCCAACAACACTAAATAATAGTTTTGAACGGGGTGGAAAGTATTGTACATATTTGAAACTGTAGGATAATTTTAGTACAATTTTACACAGCTATTACTTACATTGGAATTTTCCAAGGATATAGGTTTAATGTCTGTAGTCTTGCAAAAATTGCTAAGGGATCTATAATAGACTATATTGGTTTTATGTGTTATCCAAAAGACAGTTCCTGCAGCAATACAGGGCATTCTTACATCATGCTGGGCAATGGGCTAGCACTGAACCAGAGGGGAGAGTATCACCTATTGAATCACAAACACTAATTTTTGTAGCACTTTGCATTTCTTTCGGAGAGCTCCCAAATGAAAACTGACCAGGTCCAATACTGCTTCCCTTGTGAGGCAAGATCAGTGCTTAGTTTGGTAAGTGAAGTTACTCCAGATTTACAAAGCAGTTAATTTGAACATAATTCGACCCGAAGAGTTTAAAGCACAATTTTGGAGTATTTCTCTATTAGGGGTTATAGCATATCCTGTCTAGATTTGCCTGGGCTTCATCCCTGTATGCCTCCATACATATATTTAGGCAAGCTCCACCTGGTCAGTGTCACACTAGTTCTGGAAATCTGAACCCTCCATATTCTTCATAGAAATATTGTTGTGATACGAATATGGCATAACTAAGATATGTTTTATGCAAGATGGGCCATGTAAGGTATTGGAAAGGTTCCGATTTGCTGAATGTGATTATCCAATTTGTATACATGTATCATTTCTGTATATGGAGTTAGGAATATTAACTATGTAACAAATACAACTGTGTGTGTATTTGGGGGAATGCCCACCAGACAGTAGGCAATCAGCCTGAAGGAGCCATTTAAGAACGACAATAGACAATTTGAAGATACTAATCTCCCACCACCCTACGAGCTTCCTGGGATGTTGCTTTGACACTGCAGGGTCATCCGATAATGTCACCTGGTACGGAGTACCACCTTGGACACTGCTTATGTAAATTCTATTTAAGGCTGAGCAGTAAGTCAATTAGGACTCTTCTCCATTGCCTCCCCATCCAAGAAGGAAGATTGCTAAAAAGACCAGAAGGGAAAGGCAGGGGCTGCGTCCAGGCAGAGACAGGGGCCCAGTCTGTAAAGAGAAATAACTGGAACTCTAAGCTACAAAAACTCTGCCACCTGCTTAAAACAACATTTAGGGTGAGAAATTATATTTTGTAACCTGTTTCTTGAGTGTATTAAGCTTAGTTGGCGTGTTTTGTTTTATTTGCTCAGTAATCTGCTTTGTTCTATTTGCTATCCCTTTAATCACTTAACATTTACCTTAGGAGTTGAGACTATCTTCAAGGACACTCATATTTATCAGAAGAAGAGACAGTTTGGTTACGAGGGCAGAGATGAGGTGATGGAAAACTCAGAAGAAAAAAATCGTGAGGGAGCTTTTTGCTCACTCATTGACACTGCTCGAGTGTCCACTGAAGAAAGGTTCAGATAAATGAAGCACCACAAAAAGAACTGGGGAGGGGGGATGTATATATGACTTTAGTAAGCTGCTGGCAGACAGGAAAACCCTTGAACAATTGTACGGCCCTTCACTGGATGCTGACACATGGGGAATGCTCGGACATCAGTGATGAAGATCTCTATGTCTAATTGGGCAACATCTCTCACATTTTGCCACACGGGAAATACTCTTCACTCCATGTTTTCCAATTCATTCATGAAGCAGAGCTGAAGGACACTTTTCCTAATGTGTGGATAACTTTGAGGATTCTGCTCACACTGCCGGTCACAGTCACGAGTGGTAAGCACAGCTTTTCGAAGCTCAGGCTCTTCGATCGACAATGGCCGATGAGAGACTGCCATCGCTTGCTATTTTATCACTTAAAAATGCCATTGGCCAGTCTTTGCATCTCTCTGATGCTGTGCTTCAGTTCACAAGGGCAAAGGCGAGAAAAGAGACCTTTTGAACTGAAGGACATGGGTAACATTCTAAGGCTGTCACCTACTATTTATTACTTGTCCATGCAACAGTTCAATTTCTTGATGTTAGTACATTTCAGTTATTCTTAAAATTAAAAAGTTTCCATAAGCTTAGAGGAAACACATTTTTATTTGCTTATATATGGCATGAATAAATAGATTTACAGATCCTAGCCTGCAAATTTATAATTTTATATGACAGGGATAAATCATGCATCAAAGCTGTGAAATGGGCTTCTAATGCAATGAAACAGGGCCGTAACAAGGGCGAGGCGAGTGAGGCACTTGCCTCGGGCGCACAAAGGGGAGGGGCGCAATCACCTCCTCTCCGCCTCTGCCTCCTCCCCTGAACACTCCACCCCTGCTTCTCTGAGCCCCCGCTTCCCGCGAATCAGCTGTTCGCACGGGAAGCCTGGGAGCATGGAGAAACAACCGGCGGCGCGCTCAGGCCCAGGGAGGCAGAGGCGGAGGCGGAGCAGAGGTGAGCTGGGGTGGGGAACGCAGGGCCGTGTCTAACTTTTTTGCCACCGCCCCAAGCAAAAAAAAAAAAAAAAGTGAGGGGGGGAAGGCGCTGCTGCGGTGCGGCCAGAGGAGCAAGGTGCAGGGCGGGGGGGGTGGTATGGCTGGAGGAGTGGGGGGCACGGCGTGGTTGGAGGAGAGAGGCGCAAGGGGGGGCAGTGTGGGCGGATGAATGGGGGGGGCACGGCATGGCTGGAGGAGCGAGGCACAAGGGGGGGCGGTGCGGCCGGAGGAGCCAAGGGGGGAGTGGCGCGGCCGGAGCAGCGAGTGGGGGGCGCAGCATGGCTGCAGCGCGGCTGGAGGAGCCAAGGGGTGGGGCACGGCCGGAGGAGCCAAGGGGGGCACGGCATGGTGAGGCTGGAGGATCCAAGGGGGGCACGGCCGGAGGAGCGTGCGGGGGGGGACGCAGCATGGCCGCGGCCCAGCCAGAGGAGACGGGGGGCGGGGTGTGGCCGGAGGAGCCAAGCAGGGCAGCACTACCAGAGGAGCGGGGGACAGGGGGGGGGACACGCAATTTTATATTCTTGCCTCGGGTGCAAAAATAGCTAGTTACGGCTCTGCAATGAAAAATAAAGTATTCAAAAGTCTAACAAATGGAGGGGGGACACCAAAGACGTTCCTCGCCTGGGGCGCCATTAGGTCTAGTGTCTGCCCTGCTGCTCACACAGATTACGCATGAGAGGAGCATGAATAATTCCAGCAGAAGAGGGTGCACAGAGGATCGCAAGGGGAGGAAGAAGGATTATTATAGGGGATGCTACAGTGACGCCTAACACTTTCCATTATAAAACGTCTTCCAACCTTTTGTGAAGTGCTTTAGTTGATACTTCACAACACACCTTTCAAGATCCACATGCCTATCACAACATGTAGTGTACCTCATCCAGTGCACTAAATGCCACAGTCACAACTATGTGGGTGAAACCAGACAATCACTACGGTCTGGAATGAACTCACACCAAAAAATGATCAAAGACAAAAACACCTGTGGGTGAACACTTTTCACAAAGAGATCAATCTATATCAGACCTAGCAGTCCTAATCCTCAAAGGAAGCCTGCACTACACTTTCAGAATACGAGCCTGGGAGCTTAAATTCATTACTCTACTAGACACTAAAAATCATGGACTGAACAGAGACACTGGATTTATGGTTTATTACAACAATCTGTAACCCACTAACTCCCTTTTTTTGTCCTATGACTGACGAAGTGTTAACATGCCACTCTACCTTGAATGGTCCCTTACAATATGTGCTATCTACTTATGCTAAACACTCGGTTCCACCTTCAATTGTGCTGTGATGCTGGGAGTACCTTTCCCAAACCCAGGGGCGGCTCCAACTTTTTTGCCACCCCAAGCATGGCAGGCAGGCTGCCTTCGGCGGCTTGCCTGCGGGAGGTCACTGGTCCCGCGGCTACGGTGTACCCGCCGTAGAATTGCCGCAGAATCCACGGGACCGGCGGACCTCCCGCAGGCATGCCACCGAAGGCTGCCTGACTGCTGCCCTCGCAGGGACCGACAGGGCGCCCCCCGCGGCTTGCCGCTCCAGGCACATGCTTGGAGTGCTGGTGCCTGGAGCCACCGCCGCCCAAACCTGAAGAAGAGTTCTGTGTGGCTCGAAAACTTGTGTCTCTCACCAATAAAAGACATTACCTCTCCCACCTTGTCTCACTAGCTAATGTAGTTCAGTAAGGTAGAGGTCTTGCTGCAATGCTGAAAGTCCCTGGCTATCTCCCTTGTATACAGGATGTGGGGGTTGCTAGAGTTTGTTTATGCCATTTGTCTTTTAAAAACCCTGGCATATTATACACAAATAAAATACATTGAAAGAATATTACTAAGGTTGTGAATTCAAATACTTAAATGGGTGGAAGTGACAGAATTTAAGATGTCAATGAAACCTTAATTCGTCTGCATATCTCTTATGACAGTCTTTGATTACATCCCTTATTTGTTTCCCACAGGATCCCTGCCTTAGTTGATGAAGAGTACCATGCTCAGTGAATGAGGCATCTTGTTCAATATTTGTTGCTGTCCTCACAATCAATGTGCAGCCCATGCCTTACCTATTACATACCATCCAAATCTTGCAATGAATACAGAACTCCACTTTGAATTAGGAGAGTATTATCATCATCTCCATTTTTACGATGGAGAAAACAAGACAGAAAAACAAAGCAACTTACATAAAGCCATTCATTGAATAAATCTTCTTACTGGATGGGACCTTGCCAACCCCATTTATGGCAGCCGCATCAGTGAAATGCAGAGCCTCAGACCACCAACAAATCTGGTCAGAGGGCAGTCCCAGTGATGTATGTCATTGTCATTGGCCAACATCTCTTGCAAGCAGATGATGTCAGTGTCATAAGGACAGGATAAATTGCTGATAATGCTGTGTTTTGCTGCTAACAATTCCTCAACGTTGAGCTGTAGTATTGTCAGGGATGGCCTGATGGCTCAAACATTATGGGGTGGAATTGCAACAGGAATATCATCTGACAAGTGACACAGCCCAAGAAAGGACTTTTAATGCGGTCTGTAAGTTGAATCATCAGTTTCCCCGGTCTGAACTGGGTACATATGGGATGCGTAATGAGAACAATGATCCATTGCCCCCATTGCTCCATTGAATTAATGGAAGAGCCAGAATTTGAATGCAGGACTTCCTCACTTGAACCTCTATACCTATTCCATTTGACCAACTGGACCTTCAGAGACAATTTCTGAAGTTTCAAGCTGAGAACTTGCTGATGATTAAAAATATAACCAAGCTTGCCCACAAAGAGATTTCCAACTGCCTAAGGAAGATAGATGATCCTTGCTGGGGATTCTATGCTAAGAACAGAAGGAACATTCTATGAGGTACAGATGGACAACAGGACAGGGTGCTTGCTACCTGTGTGGAGCGAAGACGTGGGATGTCACTCTAAGACTTGAAACACTTCCGAGGTTGGCAGGGTAGGATCCATTGGTGGGACCCTCCCCTGCCCTCTCTGTGGTAAAGCGCAGCACAGAAACCTCTACATTCCAGCTGACCGCAGGGGACGGTAAGCCAGAAGGGCCAAGGCAAAATAGTCAGCCTGCCTTCTCTGAGGCCTCATCTGGAGTACTGTGTCCAGTCTTGGGCCCCACACTAAAAGAAGGATGAGGAAAAACTGGAAAGAGTCCAGCGGAGGGCAAAAAAAAAAAAAAAGATTAGGGGGCTGGAGCACATGACTTATGAGGAGAGGCTGAGGGAACTGGGATTGTTTAGTCGGCAGAAGAGAAGAATGAGGGGGGATTTGATAGCTGCTTTCAACTACCTGAAGGAGGGTTCCAACGAGGATGGATCTAGACTGTTCTCAGTGGTGGCAGATGACAGAACAAGGAGTAATGGTCTCAAGTTGCACTGGGGGAGGTTTAGGTTGGATATTAGGAAAAACTTTTTCACTAGGAGTGTGGTGAAGCACTGGAATGGGTTACCTAGGGAGGTGGTGGAATCTCCTTCCTTAGAGGTTTTTAAGGTCAGGCTTGACAAAGCCCAGGCTGGGATGATTTGGTTGGGGATTGGTCTTGCTTTGAACAGGGGTTGGACTAGATGACCTCTTGAGGTCCCTTCCAACCCTGATATTCTATGATTCTATGATCCAGGAGAGGCCCTTCCCAGGTATTAATCACTTACTCTGGGACTGCGGTGGGTTTCTTTGGCATTTTCCCGCCACCTAGGATATTCTATTTAATTCCGTTATGGTGCTACTTCCGTAGTGGTTCAGTTTAGAATCCATCATAATGAGGTCTAAATGTGTTCCCCTATTCTGGGTGCAATAGATTTTGTGTTAGAAAATTAACTACCTGCAATGATGTTTCGCCTGTGACTGCCTAAGCTCTCCAATATATGACTATCTTAGTGAAATTCCCTTTATAACATGTTTCTTTCCTCATATTAGAGACATTTTTTTAAGAACTCTGACTCTGGGGTGGGGCCAGAGATGAAGGGTTTGGGGTGCAAGAGAGGGCCCTGGGCTGGGGCAGGGGGTTGGGGTGTGGAAGGGGGTGAGGGCTCTGGTTGTGGGTGCGGCTCTGGGGTGGGGCCAAGGATGAAGGGTTTGGGGTGCAGCTCAGAACCCCTGTGGCTGTCCCTCCACCTAGGACCCAGAGGGAGATGCCAGCAGCTTCCCAGGAGTTGCGCGGAGCTGGTAGGGAGCCTGCCTGCACCAACAACTGGACTTTTAATGGCCCGGTCAGGGGTGGGAGTCCCGGGGGTCTGTCTGGGGTGGGGGTGTGGATAAGGGTTGGGGCAGCCAGAGGACAGGTAGGGGGTAGAGTCCTAGGGGGGAAGATAGGGTGGGGAGTCTCAGGAGGTGGCAGTCAGGGGACAAGGAGCAGGGAGGCTCAGGTAGGGGGTGGGGTCCTGGGGGGCAGGTAGGGGCAGGGGTCCCAGGAGGGGGCAGCCAGGGGACAAGGAGCGGGGGCAGGGGGTTTGGGCGTTCTGAGGGGGGCGGGAAGTGGGAGGGAGTGGATGTGGGTGGGGATTTCCCCCCCCCATCCTTTTTTGTTTGTTGAAATATGGTAATCCTAAAAAAGCGGTGCCCTGGCGCAGCAGGGAGGAGCTGCCTTCTGGAGGCACCGGAGAGCCAGAGCGTTGGTTATGGGGGTGGCGAGCCCCAGCCAAGGAAGAGCCGGCGCGTCATGGGGGGCAACAGCCCTGCAAAGGCAGCGGCACTGCTAGCGGGGAGCAGCCACGCCCCCTGCCCCTCCTGCCCAGACTGCGGCCTGGCGTGCCCTCCCCCCCGGGGCTCCTGCAGGCTGCAGCATTTGTATGTGGTGGGAGGCCCCCATGTGCCCCCCAGCTCCCCCCTCGCCATGCTCGGGCTCTGCGGCTCCCAGGCATGTGAGCTACCAGGGCGCAGGGCCCTGAGCCTAGTCTGGGAGGGGCAGTGGCGGCTCACACGACTGTGGCAGGGGGGAGCCGGGGGTTGCATGGTGGGCCTACAGCTGCTGCAGCCTGTAGGAGCCCCCGGGAGGGGTGCCCGGTCACAGCCTGGGCAGGGGGGGGGTGCGGCCGCGCCACCGCTTTTGCAGGGCTGCTGCCCCCCTATGCCGCGCTGGCTCCTCCATGGCTGGGGCTCACCGATGCTCTGGCTCTCCAGTGCCTCCAGAAGGCGGCTCCTCCCTGCCGAACTGCTGCAGCGACCCAAGCCCGGCAAAGCCAGTGAGTGGACTCGGGGCAGGGACCACCGGGGTGGGGTGGGGAGGGCTCATGGGGGGGCTGTGCACCCTCCAGAGGAGTTCAGGGGGCGGGGAGGGGGGAACCGGGTCTGGGGAGCAGCCCCTGGGCATGGCTGGCCCCTGGGCAGGCTGGCCCCTGGGGTCTATAAAGGCTCATTGGGATTTGCTCCTCAATGAATTGATGGGGGTGGGGTTGGTGCAAGCTGGAAGTTTCGCCTAGGGCGCGAAATAGCCTTGCACTGGCCCTGGGCTGGCCCCAGTGTACTTGCCAAGCCATCTTCATGTGAAAACTGTACTCACAATACCATCACAGGGCCTCATCTCGCTAGAGTGGTGGCTGGATCCTCAAAATGTTTGTGGTCTCAGACGAGGGTTGGGAGCCCATCTGGTGCCCTCTGAACTCAGGGCCTTTGGTCTTGTGCAGAGTTCTCTCTTCATACCACCAACAGAGAGCTCAGAGTGGTTTGTCTTGCCTGTCAGATGTTCCCGTCTCACATCAAGGGCAAAAGTTAATTTGTCCCTATGGACAATTGTGCAGCCTAAACAGGCAGGAAGGAGCTTGCTCTTCCCTCCTTTGTCAGGAAACAATTGACCTATGGGAATTTTGTATAGCCCATTCAATCAACCTCAAGGCCTCTTATCTTTCGAGGCACAGAATAAGCTGGCAGATCACCTAAACAGGTCTTTCTCCAGTCACCACAAGGGGTCTCTTTGCCAGGATGTAGCCAGAGACATGTCTGCCCCTGCTTTGACCTACACCTGTGATATAAATGAATTCCTCTTGCAAGTCACACCCTCTAGTTCAGATGTTCCTTCTGTCTCCTCCTCCTCTTGAGCTCTGACTCTTTCCACGGCAGGTGAAGCGATCTTTGTCTATGGTTTGTACTAAGTTTATAAAGTGTTTTCGAGTTCTTTGGCGTGACAGGTGTCGAATATTCAAAACAGAGACGGCGAACTGAACAGATAGTTCCCAAGTGACAGCTGGTCTGCACACAGACAGTTTTTCCCTTAAAGGAGTGCTAGGTTACACCAGGTCCTATGCTTTTCCCTCGCTCCTCTGCAGAGAAAACATGGTTAGAAACAGAAAGAAATGCCCCAAATACCACAATTTGTCTTCTTCAGTCAGCACCACGGCCTCACTCCAAGGAATATATTTAATGTGTTCCCCCCACACATTGATAGTGTCTGGCTAGTCCCTTATTGTTTCCTCAGGGCTTGAATTATGGTGCAATAATTCATGCCTAGTTGCATCGATGGCACTCAGCTCTCAGTTTTGTGTCTGACAATGCTCAAGGCATGAATTATTGCACTATAATTCACACCCAGTCATATTTTATTGCCTGAACATCCCCTAAATGACAAAGCCGGGTTAATTAAGTAGAAATACAGTCAAAACTCAGGGAAAGCAGTTGGTGGCAGGAAGGGCCATATACTTATGCTCTTTATATTACCAGATTTGCCCATTACTTTGGGGTATGCTCATTTCACAGCACAATTTGTAGAATATCAGGGTTAGAAGAGACCTTAGGAGATCATCTAGTCTAACCCCCTGCTCAAAGCAGGGCCAATCCCCAACAGATTTTTGCCCCATATCCCCCTCAAGGATTGAACTCACAACCCTGGGTTTAACAGGCCAATAATGAAAGCACTGAGCTATCCCGCCCCTTATGAGGGCTCTGTGTGTGTGTGGGGGGTGGTGGTGGTCTGTAATTCTATCAATGTTCTGCTTGTGTCACTTGTGTTCTCACATGGAGCTCTACTTCTCACTGCTGCAAATTCCCTCTCAATAGAACTATCCTGCAGGACCTAGGTTCCCCAGGGCTGGGTTCTTCCAGCCCCAGAATCAGGCCAACACACACACACAACAGAATGTGTCTGAGAGGACCAGGTTAATCAGCACTCCCAAGCTGTCACTCTCATATGTCCCAGGTTCAGCATGTCCCTATCCCCACTTTCATGTTACAATTGTTCTGGTAGTAACCCACATGATGAGCAAACCCGACAGGATTTTTGGGCGCTGCCGGGATCTTTAACGTAGGTTGCAGAGCGAATGGGGAAGCCAAAAACCACCCGCTGGGGGGGGGGGGGGGGAAGGGGTGAGAAGAGAGAGAAGCAACTAGCTTAACCATGAAAGTTATTTATTGTCAGGTACTAACCATACAAGGGGAGCCAAACAAACAAACAAACCAGTTATAATATTAAATCTAACTTAAATTTGATTATAAAAGTCAGTGTAGTAGGTCCTAGCCGGGGCTCGACCCTTCCGGACAGGAGGGGAGCCACACCGACTCACTATTGTGGGAGCAAGCAGTCAGTTAGTCCCGGAACTCCGGCTCTTTAGTGCAGAGTCGGAGCAACCACAGTTAAAGCTCAGGCCCTTGACTGCGGGGGCTGAGCGAGCAAATAGATCAGAGCCCAGGCCCTGGATCAGGGCGGGGCAAACACAGTTAGCTCAGGCCCTTGGTTGCAGGGGCTGAGCGGGCAAATAGTTCAAAGCCCAGACCCTGGATCAGGGCGGGGCAAACACAGTTAGCTCAGGCCCTTGGTTGCAGGGGCTGAGCGAGCAAATAGTTCAAAGCCCAGGCCCTGGATCAGGGCGGGGCGAACACAGTTAGGCTCAGGCCCTTGTGGCAGGGGCTGAGCGAGCAAATAGTTCAGAGCCCAGGCCCTGGATCAGGGCGGGGCAAACACAGTTAGGCTCAGGCCCTTGTTGCAGGGGCTGAGCGAGCAAATAGTTCAGAGCCCAGGCCCTGGATCAGGGCGGGGCAAACACAGTTAGGCTCAGGCCCTTGTTGCAGGGGCTGAGCGAGCAAATAGTTCAGAGCCCAGGCCCTGGATCAGGGCGGGGCAAACACAGGTAGGCTCAGGCCCTTGTTGCAGGGGCTGAGCGAGCAAATAGTTCAAAGCCCAGGCTTCTGTAGCCGAGCGTTGGGTGAGGGGGAAGCCTGCCACCCGTGCGGAGGGTGGCAGGGGGGAACGCAGGCCCACCCACTCCACTGCGTTCCAGCCCGGGGCCCTAACAGCGGTTGCTGCCGCTGCTGGTCAGTGGGGTATCCAGACCGCAACACACTGACATAGGCTCACACTCAGTTGCAGCCGGACCGGGGTCGGCTACCCCCGGGCTACTTCCGTGATCCCCCTCAAAGCCTACCTCGGTCGTTGCGCCGGGATCGGGCCAGTCCACCTGCATGGGTTCCTCTCTGCCCGGGCTCGGCGGCAAGTCTGGTAGCTCTGCCGGGAAGTCCGGCCAATGGTCCTCAGGCGGCTCCTCTGGATAACAGCAGGGGCGAAGGGGTTCGGGTCCAGTCTCACCCTCAGGGTTAGTGGGGTTCGGTTCCCAGGGATTCTCCCAGTAGCGGGCGTGAACGGGCTCCGGCGGCTCCTCCTCGTAGCGGGCCCGGGGTAGCTCAGGCCAGCTAGGGTCCAGGCCTGGGTCTTCGACGGTCTCCCGGCTGGGAGCTCCCGGCCGCACGTCTGCTCCCTGTGGTGGCTGGCCGCCGACTGAGCTCTGGCGGCCGGCCTTTATACTTCCTGTCCCGCCCCTTGACTTCCGGGGGGCGGGGACAGGGGGTGGTGGTCCCACCCACTCTGGTACCTGCACGTGGGCTCCCTCTTCCGGACAGGAGGGGAGCCACACCGACTCACTACAGTCAGGTTTAGAAAACTATAACAGATCACACAAGTCAGGGTCAGAAGGCTAAACCTAGAGAGAGAGGCAGGCGGGGGAGAGGACTGGGTTCTCACCACTCCATGAAGCTTGAATCGATCGGGGTTCCCAGGTGGTGGTGGGAACTGAAGATCCAGAGAGCCCCCAGCACGATCACTCAGGAGAAGATGAAGTCCCAATGGAACTGATGCAGAGTTTGGATCCAGGCATCAGAACACTGACTTGAGCGTGGGTGGGGGGTTTTTGTAGGGAAAGAACAATGGCTCAAGGGAGAGCACTGGATTTGTTTATGGGTAAACTGATGGCTCCAGGGAGGATACCAAAGTTGTTTTGTTCAGGCTAGACCAGGGGTGGCCAACCTGGGGCTCCAGAGCCACATGCGGCTCTTCAGAGGTTAACATGCGGCTCCTTGTATAGGCGCCGACTCCGGGGCTGGAGCTACAGGTGCCAACTTTCCAATGTGCCAGGGGTGCTCACTGCTCAACCCCTGGCTCTGCCCCAGGTCCTGCCACCACCCCACTCCTTCCTGCCCCCTTCCCTGAACCTGCTGTGCCCTCTCTCCCCCCCCCAACCTTCTGCAGGCCACAAAACAGCTGATGGGGGGTGCATGGAGGGATGGGGAGGTGCTGATCGGTAGGGCAGCCGGTGGGCAGGAGGCGCGGGGAGGGGGGGAGCTGATGGGGGGCTGCTGACATATTACTGTGGTTCTTTGGCAATGCACATTGGTAAATTCTGGCTCCTTCTCAGGCTAAGGTTGGCCACCCCTGGACTAGACAATAGGAACTGATCATTCCTGGCTGTGGGCAGTGTTCCTTCGAGGGAGCTCACAATGCAACTAGGCAGCTTCACTATTTTGGATACCAATAAAGGATTTATGACTAGAATTGGTCTGATAACTGCGGAGCTGGGTGTGTGCAGGCATAGGTTCATTAACATCTGGAGCAGAGATTCTCCCAGGATGCAGAGCTTCCCTGCTTTTCTGGTCCCAGAGTTCAGTGTGGTTCTTGCCTTGGAATCTCTGTTCTCCATTCTGTGTGCTCATGGAGATGCCTCCCTGTCCCATCTCCGATGCAAATGAGGCGAGGGAAGTTTCCTTAATCCTGTCACCCTTGTCTGGAGGGGTTGAGGTGTGTCTCCCATGGCCTTTTCATTGCTTTTTGTAAGTCTTTCTTCTGATCGGCTTTGGTTCAAGCAGAGGCGGGGGAGGCCTTTCGTGAGTCAGGCAGGCTGGACACTGCCCCCTGGTTCCCCAAGAACACAGAGCTGCTAGGTAACATTTACTGGTGTCTTGCTTTAGTCTGGAGAGGAAGAACTGGGGCAATCTTTTTGTCACTCACAAAACAATTAACAAAGAAGAGGCTTAAGTACAAATATTTCAGTGCACGCACACTATCCATACTTACCCACGCAGGTACCCTGCATCCATGCTAGCACCATCGGAACCATTTCACTTGAAACGCCCCTGCGTACCTAACCGAAAGCTGTTGGCTCAGTGTCCAGAAATGGTGGTGTCTAGGAGATTTCAAAAGGCCACCAGAGCACTGTGCAGCAGTCGTAGGATGACTATCAGAACCATTTGAGTCCAAGGCCGGCGCAACCCATTAGGCGACCTAGGTGGTCGCCTAGGGCGCTAACATTTGGGGGGCAGCGACCGCGGCAGCCGGATCTTCGGCCGCCCTGGTTGGAGGCGGCATTTCGGGGGCCTCCTAAACCATATTGGTGACATCCTCACTGACACTAAGCCAATACTGATTGCAATGGCTCAGACTAAACCAGCATTTAGCCCTGCTGTTGAAGGCAAGTATAATCAAGGAGGACTTGGTTGGCATGTCAACCATTTGGAGCACTTTTGTGTGTGGATTCAAGGTATATTACATACAGGGTAGGGACCACGTGGTTCTTACCAGGGTCAAGTTCACTAAGTAAACAAGGCCTAAGTGTTCAAAGTAACAAATTGTATTTTCATGGCATTTCTTTCCAGGAAACAGAACACACTGATCTGGGAGCAGATTGGGCAGCACATGTTCTGTCTGTGAGCATTAGCAGGGGCAGCAAGGAAAAGGGACATTTCACCAGCATAGTAAATACACACTATGCTTTACTGTTGCTTTATTGGGCAGATCAGTCAGCCAATAGTTGGAGCCTTGCAGGAATGTTTCTACTGGGAGGAGAAAGTGATGGTATGAGTCAGGTTTTCCTTTGATGCAGTCCTGTTTATTTACAACTAACACAGTAGAAACAAAGAGCAGCCGCCAGTCTGCATGCTCAGAAATCCCCAAGCCTACGTCTCCAGCAAGTTTTGTGCCCAAAAGCTCTGTCTGTCTGCTTCCTCCCAGGGTCACCCTTCCTCTCAGAGTCACAACTTTTTCTCTGATGGCTTTTCTGCCTCTCACATGCACTATGCCAAACTCTTAGCCCCTGCACTTTCAATCAGCACTTCTCTGTCCATCTGGCTTAATTCTGACTAGGCCTTGAACGGTATAACCTTGAATGGTAGCTTCCATTGTTTCCAGCTCTCTTGCTACATAAATGGACTTAATTGCTCATTCCACTGAGCCTGAAAGAAGGGTGCTTAGCACACCCATCAGCTTTACCCAAGTCTGTGTCTTTGGATCGAAAGACCCATTTCATGGCAGCCATCAGCACCTTTTGGCATGACATTATTAGTATAAAATGTGTTTGTTATGGTATCACATAGAAGTCCCGCTACGCTAGGTGCTGTACACACACACCAAAAAGTCTACCGAGAATGTATGTAAAGTGTTGCGCCAAAAGGTAAAAGCAATAGAAACTTATACAGATTTTACTACTGCAAAGTGTGCAGGTGTGCAGAGGCTTTTATGAATGGGGAAAGTGGTGCTGATGTCTGTTGCAGAGGCTAAGTACAGAGAAATATGTGCTTTGAATGGGATTGAAGAGGAACAAATGCTTAGCAAAAAGGCTCTTAAAGCATTTAGTGAAAATGAACTGTCAGCTACAAGATATAGGATTTCTAAAAACTATCTGCAGAAATGACTCACAGTGCATACCTTTAAAAGCTGCAAACAGTGTGGTGCTATCAAAAGAGGAAGAAAGCCCTGAAGTCAACAGTAATATGAAGGCTCTGTTTGCAGCTGCTAAATTTGTATGGACAAGCATTTTGTCCTGCAGTATCTGGGAGTTTCAAGGAATTCACAGCTGATGCCAGTCCTGAAAAAGTAATACCACATGAACTGTACTTTTTCTGAAGTGGTGCATCAGTGGTTGCAGTGACTCCTGCACCAGCATGGCAGTAAGCAAGTGGAGAACAAGGTTCATGTACGAGTGCCTGAGTGAAAGGCAGTGTGACGGGGTGCACTCATTCCGCACTGGACAGGGAAGGGTTAACTCCTTATTGTGGAAAGAAGAACAGGAGTACTTGTGGCACCTTAGAGACTAACAAATTTAGTCTCTAAGGTGCCACAAGTACTCCTGTTCTTCTTTTTGCGGATACAGACTAACACGGCTGCTACTCTGAAACCTGTCCTTATTGTGGGCTGAAGAAGCCACACCCCTGCATCCCTACTGGGCATACTCCCAGTGCAATACTAGTATATAGAGCCCTGCATGGATACAAAATTTATATCCACGGCTGTGGATATCCGTGGATATAAATCGGTATCTGAGAAGCTACCAGACTCTACCGGGAACCCCAGCGGCAAAAGCAGCGGACTGTTGGGCTCCTGCTTCCAGAAGTCAGTGCCCCCGTGCCAGCAGCTCCTCCGGCGTGACTGTACTGTGCCCAGCGTCGCCCACTGGGATCGGCACCAGGCTCACCGGCTGCTGTCCCTGGTCATGCTAGTGTGTGCAAGTGGCTCGCACGCCCCCTTCCACTCAGTGGTCTGCGTCTCCTGTCCAGGAGCGTGCAAGCCGCTTGCACATATTAGTGGGTATAAATTTTGTATCCACTCAGGGCTCTACTAGTATAAAAGGAGCAGCTCAGCTCGGTCTGGGCTGACTGCTGAGGAGGAAGGACGTACCTTGCAGGCTCCAACCCAGGAGAAGTTGGATCCCTGAACGCGGAAGCCAGAGGTGCCAAGACCCAAGCAGATGCCCAGGTACCCACCGATGTACAAGAGGGACTGGAGTCACTGGGAACCACATATGTTGAGGAGACCGGAGCCCCCGATGACACCCTGACTACGGCTCCAAGAGACATGGTAGGAAGTGGCCTGGGGGAGGCTAGCCATAGTCGTGTGGGAAGTCGGTGTGCCACTGCTAGGGCCCCCAGGGCTGGGACCTGGTGGAGCAGGGTGGGCACGGGTCCTCCTATTCTGGCAGCCACACCTCCCCAGATGGTGGTCTATTGACGCTGTCCATTAGGCCATATAGTCCTGAACATGAGGGCCGCTATATTGACTCTGGCACTAGGCCAATAGCCCTAAGAGACAGGGCAGTCCTATTGATTCTGGAAGTTGGGCCACACGGCCCTGAGACACAGAGTTGCCATATTGACTCTGGTCATCAGGTGTCCTGGCCCTGAAGACAGGAACAAGTGTTGATTTTGACCACTGAGTCATGCAGTCCCTGTGACAGGGGCAGTTCTGCTGATTCTGGCCATTGGGCCTCACCGCCCTGAGGCAGAGGACAGCTCGGAGGATGGGGTGCACTCACCCCGCACTGGACGAAGTTCTCCCACCCCATCACCGGCAGGTTTCCAAAGTGTACACAACAACTGTGTGGCGTATGGATAATCTACCACTACAAGTGGCTGTTGGTTTAACAATTCATTCCAAAACCCATAGTAAATTCCTCATGTAGCTTATACACAGCGTTGCCTCCTCCACTGACTACAGCAAAGTACTGTGCCTCAAGACTGCAACTGCAAACAAGGTTCTTTGCCACATGGAACTGAATGAAGGTTGTACATTCTCCTAGGCCTCATCAAGGGTAGGTTTATATTTTGTGCTGCTGATAACTTAGACTTCCTTGAACATACAGCATATGGCCAAGGTTATGGTCTGCTATCAGGAGTGTATTAATGGAGACCAGTCCCAGTCTCAAGTGCTGTCTGCGTCAGCCAAGAACTGGCCTTTGAAGGAGCTTTCTGACTTCATGACTCACTTATTTTCCTACCAAAGGCCAAAAATTCTGAAGCCAAGAAATCCAGTTTTCAATGAAGCCGCAGTTAAATCGACTGTAGTGGAGCTTTCCACATTCACTAACCTTGACCTCACTTGGTTATTGTGCAAAAGTGGGATACATTCCAGAGGTGAAAAATCACTGAGTACAGCTTCAGCTGAAGGGAAAGAAGACATTCCCTCAAATGATCTAGATGCCCAAGACGTACCATACCACACCATTTCAGAAGAAAGACACACTCCACATGGTCAGCCTTTAACTCAGCACTACACTAGATGCCAAAGCAAATGGCCCCTGTATGCATCCTGCCAATAATCCTGCTAGCACACTGATTGCTCAGTTCACTCAGAAAAATTGCCACCAACAAGGGGTGCATTAATACCAGCTATCAAGAGGGCAAATCATAAAGCAATTGAATGGTTCTGGGATGACAGAGTGCATCAATTTAGTTGGGAATTGGTCCTGCTTTGAGCAGGGGGTTGGACTAAATGACCTCCTGAGGTCCCTTCTAACCCTGATATTCTATGATTCTGTGATCAGAACTACCCTCCTCGATCGGGCATGGATGAGTCTTGGAGGATGCACTGATCACACCAATTGGGTATGAAATACCAGGCACCTCCCAAATCAATCCTTCAGCTAATCAAATGCTCATGTCCAACGACCAGATGCTCACCAACCTACAAATATTTGGCCAGCAGCCTGTATTGTATAGAGATGTGCCAATATGGCATGGATGAGGATCAATGTGACAATGTGTCTAGTAGTGGTGCCCTAGATGAAGATGACACATGATGACTTTGATGAATAAATGTTTTCAGTACTACATGTCAAAGCTAACTTCCCTAGGTTTACCAAAGATGGGTGTCTTTTTTAATGTAAACAATGCATCTGTGTTAAAGTATAATTTTAAAAAGTTGATTTTTAAACATTTTTTAAATATATAGCTACATAATTGTCCTATGTTTGTCATGTTTGGGTCTGTTATTTTTGTGAGAGAAAGGACTTTTGAATGATACCCAACCTACCCCATTTCTGACACTGTATTGTCAAAATGTCCAGCAACTGGAGGAGCTGGGAGCAATGGCAGCCATCACTGTGTTTTCAATGAAGAAAGCAACAGAGGGTCCTGTGGCACCTTTGAGACTAACAGAAGTATTGGGAGCATAAGCTTTCGTGGGTAAGAACCTCACTTCTTCAGATGCAAGTAATGGAAATCTCCAGAGGCAGGTATAAATCAGTGTGGAGATAACGAGGTTAGTTCAATCAGGGAGGGTGAGGTGCTCTGCTAGCAGTTGAGGTGTGAACACCAAGGGAGGAGAAACTGTTTCTGTAGTTGGATAGCCATTCACAGTCTTTGTTTAATCCTGAGCTGATGGTGTCAAATTTGCAAATGAACTGGAGCTCAGCAGTTTCTCTTTGGAGTCTGGTCCTGAAGTTTTTTTGCTGTAAGATGGCTACCTTTACATCTGCCATTGTGTGGCCAGGGAGGTTGAAGTGTTCTCCTACAGGTTTTTGTATATTGCCATTCCTGATATCTGACTTGTGTCCATTTATCCTCTTGCGTAGTGAATGGCTATCCAACTACAGAAGCAGTTTCTCCTCCCTTGGTGTTCACACCTCAACTGCTGGCAGAGCACCTCACCCTCCCTGATTGAACTAACCTCGTTATCTCCACACTGATATATACCTGCCTCTGGAGATTTCCATTACTTGCATCTGAAGAAGTGAGGTTCTTACCCACGAAAGCTATCTTGACTGTGAATGGCTATCCAACTACATCAGTAGGACGTTTTTAGATATTCCATTAGCAAGTGCATGTGAAGTTTCATGGCATGCTTTCTTATGTGCAGAAAACAGATTTAAAACTTTAGTAGCCGAAATGTAAATAGTCTTTACTGAGTACAGGTCAATCCAATGGATTGTTTAACGGTCCGCGCATTAGTATTTTTATTTAGTATTTCTGTTCCTGCAGCTTCCACAACGTGCTCCCACTGTAGCCCAGGGCTCACTATGTGTCCCTCCCTGTGCCTGATCTACGGAGGCTGTGAGTCTGGTACTGCCCACAGCTGTACAGCTCACCTCTTTAACTCAAGCTGCAGCGACTGGTCCCACTGAAGAGCAAGGCAAAACTCCCATTGACTTCAAGGAGGCCAGGCTTTCGTCTGATGTGTTTAGCTTTGGAGGTCCCTGTGTGTGGGCCAAGACAGCGGTCATCACACACCTACACCAGAACAGTGGCCTTGGCACGGGAGTAAATGTCTAGATGAGCTGTAAGGCAGAGCCAAAACAGATCCATGGTCTTGACACAACGCATTGCTGTCAGAAGAAGTAAAACCCAATGTAATAACCACGCCTGAAGCCCTGCATGCAGCCATTTTTTATCTTCCTGACCACAAGGAGCAGCTTAGTCTGCTAAAAACCCTCCAGGATATGTTAAAGTCTTGTCACTGTACAAGAACAGACTCTTTTCTCCAAGATCATTGATGCAACGTATTACTGAATACTTGTCTGTTTGCAGATGTTCTATATTTTTCTGACATGAAGTTTCTTAACATCTCTTTTAAATTGTCTTTATGCTCACAATGTTGAGGCGTAATCTTTTTTTCCTAGAGAAGTTACTGTAAGTACCTTGTGCAATGATGAGATGAAAGCCTTCTTTGTTTTCCTGCCAATCCAGGTTGCATGGCTCTGTTTGTCACCTGCAGATAAAAGCTCGAGGATGTTGTTCAGAGCTAGTCTATGAAGTAAAGACTCAATTGGATACAAGGGCAAGAAAATATTTGCAGAGCCACTATTTAAATTGGGGAAACCCAGCACCAGCTACTGTAAGGATTCCCCACACACAAACTTACTGGTTTACTTAAAGCCACTTAGTTAAATCAGTGACAAACCGTTAACCCATTGATTGGCTGATATCTATTTTTCTCCCTTTATATTTTCAAGATAGATGAGCTAGTGAAAAGGCTAGAAACGTACTTTTACACCCTGTCAGACTTCTGATTCAATACGGTGTATTGCAGCTTTCTCCCTACTCCAGGGTGCTGATGTTTCTCTTACACAGCTCAAGGGATCATAGGCCAGATTGTCTTCTCCAATGGACTACTGTGGAAAAAAATGCACTGTCTGTCTGTCTTCTGGGATCCAGATTATTAAAATCCGTAACTGAGGAGCTCCAAACAATAGTTAAAAGTCGGGAGCAGGCTTCCTTTTTTGGGGGGTAGAATGATAGCTTTCAAACTGTTGGCACTGTCTTATTCAAGCAAATGAACTAACAATGGTATCAATCCTGCAAACAATTTCAGTAATGAACAGAGAGGCTCTGAAACACACAGTGAAATGTGGCTGGAACATTCACTAATGACATCAGCGCAGCTAATGGCTGTGAGTGGTAAATAGCAGTAAAATGATTTACCTTTGTTGATTTGACCTAATCCACAATGGAAAGGGTATCTAGAGGGGCTAAGTCAGTTTTCTTCTGTGCAATCCAAATTCCCAAGTGTCAACCTTTAATAGTGGTCCAGCTGAGAAACAAATCACTCAAGGCTGGTGACTATTTGGTCTTTCCTGTTCTCTGCCTGTAGCACTCAACAGTTTATTCTACTGAGGACTGAAATGTTTTAGTCCAACCCAAGTTATGGGTTCACTATAGAGTTAATTGAATGAATTGGGCTTTATTATACAAAAGATCAGACTAGATGATCTAGTGGTCCCTTCTGGACTATGAAGCATAGCCTTGGGACTGAATGTCAAGAGCCCTGCATTCTAATCCTAGCTCTGGTGTTGACTCCTTGTATGACCTTGGGTGAATCACAGATTTTAAGGCCATTATGATCATCTAGTCTCACCTCCAGCATAACACATAGAATCATAGAAACGTAGAAATGTAGGGCTGGAAGGGATTTTCAGAGGTCATCTAGTCCATTGTCCCATGCTGAGGCAGGACCAAGTTAACCTAGATCATCTCTGACATGTGTTTGTCTAACCTGTTTTTAAAAACCTCCAATAATGGGGATTCCACAATCTCCCGTGGCAACCTGTTCACTTAACAATGTTTAACATTTGTCTTTAATATCTCTCCTGCTGCAGACTATGCCAATTACTTCTTGCCCTACCCAGGGCTGTCCATAGGGGGGGTGTGGGGCCCGGGACAAATCAGCCCCTGCCATAGGCGTGGGAACTAGAGGGGGGACTGGGGACGGGACGTGCTGCGGAACCTTGGGCTCCCGGCTGCCGACCCCCTGCGCCCAGGGCTCCAGCTGCCGACCCCCTGCGCCTGGGGCTCCGGCTGCTGTCCCCGGATGCCTGAGGCTCCGGCTGCCGCCCCACACACCCGGGGTCTCGGGCGCTGGACAATCGCACTGGCCCACAGGGCCCAGAGCAGTTGCCCAATTTGCCGTACCCAAGGGACGGCTCTGTCCCTACCTTCAGTGGACATGGAGAACAATTGATCACTGTCCTCTTTATGATAGCTCTTAACATATTTGAAGACTATCAGTTCCTCTCTCAGTTTTATTATCTCAGGAATAAGAATGCTCAGTTTTTTTAAACCTCTCCTCAGAGGTCAGGTATTCTAAACTTTTTATCGTTTTTGTTGCTCTCCTTTGAACTCTTTAATTTGTCCACATCTTTCTTAAAGTGTGGCACTCAAAACCAGACACAATACTCCAGTTAAGGCCTCACTCATGCCAAATAGAGCAGAACAATTACCTCCTGTGTCTTACAAATAACACTTTTGTTAATACATTCCAGAATTATTTGTCTTTTTGCAACTGCATCACGTTGTTGACTCCTATTCAATTTCTGATCCACTATAATCCCCAGCTCCTTTTCAGCAGTACTACTGCCTAGCTAGTTATTCCCCATTTTGTATTTGTACATATTGGCACACTCACTCATGCCCGTCACCCCAGTCGGGGTATGGGCCGCCAACCACAGATCTCCAGAGTCCTTTATCCTGGGCCATTTGCTCTAGCTGGTTCCAGGTATAGCCCATTTTTTTGCTATCAGCCTGAAGGTCGCGTCGCCAGGTGTTTCTTGGACGGCCTCTTTTCCGCTTGCCTTGGGGGTTCCACCGCAATGCCTGTCTAGTGATGTTGGTTGGCTGCTTGCGTAGTGTGTGTCCTATCCAACCCCACCTTCTCCTTCTAATTTCTTCCTCTGCTGGAAGTTGATGGGTCCTCTCCAAGAGGTAGATGTTGCTGATGGTGTCTGGCCAGCGGATCTGGAGAATCCTTCTAAGGCAACTATTTATGAAGGTCTGGATCCTCCTGGTGGTTGTTTTAATTATCCTCCAGGTTTCAGCTCCATACAATAAGACTGATTTCACGTTGGAATTGAACAGTCTAATCTTTGTTGCCAAAGACAGCTCTCTAGAGCTCCAGATGTTCTTGAGCTGTAAGAAAGCTGCTCTTGCCTTACCAATCCTTGCTTTGATGTCTGCGTCCATGCCACCCTGTTGGTCGATGATACTGCCTAGGTAGGTGAAGGACTGCACTTCTTCCAGAGGGATTCCATTCAGTGTGACTGGGTCATTACTGATGGAGTTAATCTTGAGGATCTTGGTCTTGTCCTTGTGGATGTTGAGGCCAACCTGTGATGACATGGCTGCCACTACGTTGGTCTTCTCTTGCATCTGCTGTTTGCGATGCGAAAGGAGTGCAAGGTCATCGGCAAAATCCAGGTCATCAAGCTGGGTCCACAACGTCCACTGGATTCCGTTCCTACGCTCATAAGTGGATGTCTTCATAATCCAATCAATGACAAGGAGAAAGAGAAATGGTGACAACAAGCATCCTTGTCTGACTCCGGTTCGCACCTGGAAGCTGTTTGTAAGCTGCCCTCCATGGATCACTCTACAGTGTATGCCATCATATAAGTTCTTAATCAGGTTGACCACCTTTGCTGGGATGCCATAGTGCCGAAGGAGCTTCCAGAGAGTCTATCGATCCACGCTATCGAATGCTTTTTCATAGTCAACAAAGTTGATGTACAATGAGGAGTTCCACTCCATAGACTGCTCGACTATGATGCGAAGCGTTGCTATCTGGTCCGTGCATGATCTATTTTGCCGGAAACCTGCTTGCTCATCTCGTAGCTGTGGGTCGACGGCATCCTTCATTCTCTCTAAGAGAACTCGGTTGAAGACCTTCCCTGGCACCGACAGAAGTGTGATTCCTCTGTAGTTGGCACAATTGCTGAGGTCTCCTTTCTTGGGGATTTTAATAAGATATCGCTCTTTCCAGTCTGCTGGAATCACTTCTTCTTCCCATATCTTCTCAAAGAGGGGGTACAGCATTTCCACTGAAACATCCAGATCTACTTTCAGGGCCTCTGCTGGAATATCGTCAGGTCCAGCCGCCTTCCTATTCTTCATCATAGTGATGGCTTTTCTGATCTCATCTCTGGTTGATCTATCACAATTGATTGGAAGGTCTTCGTTGGCTGGGTCAATGTCTGGTGGATTTAATGGTGCTGGTCTATTCAGGAGTTCCTCAAAGTGCTCCGCCCATCTATTCATCTGTTGTTCTATTTCTGTTATAGACTTTCCCTGCTTGTCTTTGACGGGACGCTCTGGTTTGCTGAACTTTCCAGACAGTCGCTTGGTGATGTCATACAGCTGTTTCATATTACCGTTGTATGCTGCCTGCTCCGCTTCTGCTGCCAGTCCATCCACATAATCTCTCTTATCCTTCCTAATATTCCTCTTCACTGCTCTATGGGCTTCAGCATACTCCTCTTGCGCTTTAGCCTTTGCTGCTCTAGTCCTGCTGTTATTAACTACTGCCTTCTTCTTCTTTCTATCTTCTATCTTAGTCAAGGTCTCTGCTGTGATCCACTCTTTCTGCTGATATTTCTTAATTCCAAGCACTTCCTGGCATGCTGACCTAAGTGTCTCTCTCACTTTCTGCCATCTGTTGGATACACTGTCTTCCTCTTCCTCAGACCGATCCTGTAGTACTGAAAACTTATTCTTCAGCGTCAGTCCGAAATCTTCCTTGATCTTATGATCCTTCAAAAGGCTAACGTTGAACTTCACTCTTCTATCTGACGCGTCTATCCAGTTCTTCTTCAGCTTCAGCTTCAATCCGGCCACCACTAAGTGATGGTCGGACGCTATGTCTGCTCCTCTTCTAACTCTAACGTCCTGCAAAGATCTTCTGAACTTCTTGCTAATACAGACATGATCGATCTGGTTTTCTATCATGCCTGCTGGCGATACCCAGGTACTCTTGTGGATCCGCTTGTGAGGAAAGATGCTACCTCCTATGACCAAGTTGTTAAGTGCACACAGATCCACAAATCTCTCTCCATTCTCACTCATCTCTCCCAGAGCGTGGGTCCCCATGACTTGTTCATATCCTGTGTTGTCAGGTCCAATTTTGGCATTAAAATCTCCCATAAGGATGGTAATGTCTTTGTCTGGGAGAATCTCTAATATTTTCTGAAGTCTATTGTAAAAATAGTCTTTGTCCCCCTCTTCACTGTCATTGGTTGGAGCATAGCACTGTACAACATTCATCTTAATCCTCTTCATTTTAGTTCTGAAGGATGCTGTGATGATCCTGGAACCATGTGCCTCTCAACCAATCAGTGCCCTCTGTGCCTGCTTGGACAACATGAAGCCTACTCCCTGTGTGTGGGGTGCGTCACTCTCTTCATGTCTGGAATACAACAACAGCTCTCCTGTCAACAGTCGTCTTTGTCCAGCTTGCGTCCAGCTTGTCTCGCTAATGCCTAGTAGGGTCAAGTTGTTGCTCCTCATCTCTGCTGCGACCTGTGCCATCTTTCTTGACTCGTACATGGTCCTCACGTTCCATGTACCAATGGTAATCCTCCTGGTTGCAAGAAGGGTAATCAGCTTAGTGGCTTCCTCATGACTTTCACCACCCAGCGTCATGCGTCTTCGAGTCGAAGACCCTTCTTTTTCCAGGCTAAAAGTCTCTGTTATCTCTATTGTTGGCGTTTCTATAGCAGGTTGATTTTTTACGGGGTGGAGTTGCTAGCCCCACGCCCAACCCTCCTCCTTTATCCTGACTTGGGACAGGCAGATGGCCCCAAAGGACCTCTCTGGTGGAGTTGTACATATTGGCACCTATCTTTAATGAATTTCATCTTGTTGATTTCAGAGCAACTCTCCAGTTTATCAAGGTATTTTGAATTCTAATCCTGTCCTCCAAGGTACTTGCAACCCCACCCTGCTTGGTGTCATAATGTCAGGATAAGGTAGATCATAGGTTTTACGAAAAAGGTCCAATCTTGATTTAAAGAAGTAATGTGACAGAGAATCAACCATGTCCCTCAGCATGTTGTTCTAATGAGCAATTATTCAACTTCCATTCATTGGGCTTCTTCTGCCTTTGTCTGTTAAATTAAAGAGACCTCCACTAGCAGAAATCTTCTTCCCATGAGACCTTGTTGAAGTCATCTCTTTAATCTTCTCTTTGATAAACTGAATAGATTTACCTTCTTAAGACTCTCCCTGCAGACCTCGCATCATTCCTGTGATTCTGATCTGAACCTTCCCCAATTTTTCAAGATCCTTTTCAAAGTGTGCACACTTACCAGTCCTGTGACTGAATTTCACTATCTGCAAAGTGGCAACAATACTTACCCACCTTTGCAAAATGCTTTGAGATCTATGATGAAAAATGCATATAAGTGCTTAATATTATTAAATAACAAACAGTTAGAGGGCTACATCAGATTTTTCTCAAATGTTCCCTAGTATGGAATACTGGCAAAATGTATTTATAAGCAGGAAGTCTGGATAGAATGATTCTATTGGATTAAGGAACTATGGCAAAACCTTGTTTGACAAAAGAGAGACCTGAAGAAGAGCTCTGTGTAAGCTCAAAAGCTTGTCTCTCTCATCAACAGAGGTTGATATTTTACCTCAGCTACCTTGTCTCTAAGAGAGAGATGTCATTTGTTCTCAATTTTAATGACTCCAATTAAGGAGTCTTGCTTAATTAAACAGGCTGATGATTCTACAGATATGAAAATAATATGAGTAATGGTGGATACCAGACAAAGGGGCGTTTACTTGGATAGAGGGAATGACTCAGGCATCAGTGAATTAGTACTAACTTTAACCTCTGCTCCTTTGTATAATGGAGATACCCATCCCAGAAAATTTCCCACATCCCAGCTGCTCCATCGTTTCTGAAAGGTAGCCCCACTCGACACAGTCAGATGCCCTCTCTACACCAAATGATGTCACACCATAGGCATCTCAAGAAACCTTGATTGATTGTGTGGGGGTAAAATGATTGATAATGAGTGTTATCTGCACTCCAGATTCCCCAGAAAACTGCTTCAAACTCAACCAAGCCTGGGGCATAGTTTTCCTGTAAAGAGAATATGGTATCTCTAAATTCATTTTGCAGTCCAGCTCTACAACTCTCCTGCTGTTAAACTGAGTAAAGTCAACGAAGAGAGAGAGAATTCAGAGTTCACTCAATGCTGCAGTGCTTCTCAGGGGCAGCAGCTGGTGTCATTTTTGGAAGACGATGTTGCTCTCTGCAGGTTAACAGATTTAACCCTTTGTGTGTTTAATCTGGGGAATTATCCCAGAGGTCTCTATTAGGGGTGATTATGGTCCTGTGGATTGCACATGGGGAGGCATTCAAGGGACCACAGTTCTTCTTGACTCTGCCAGTGACTCGATCTGTGATATTGAGCAAGTCACTTAACCTTTGTGTATCTCACTTTCTCTATCTATACAATGGAGAAAATGATGCATATGCACCCGTGTACAGCACTTTGAGATCAGTAGATGGAAACCACTAGAGGCTAAATGTGTTGTTCTTATTCAATTTACTAGCCAGGTTGATAGAAATCCAGTTTTATGCCCCGGTCATACATTTTTGTCTTAAGTACAGGAGATCTCAAGTGCTGTCTGAATCATTTCACTTTCTGCTTCACATCCTCTCTCAGTGCCGCCTAGTTTCACTGTCTGTAAAATGGGCACAGTTATAATACCTTTTTTTTCCAAATTGTTTTAAGATATAGGGATAAAAGGCCCAGTACAAAATCTAATTATTCTTAATTTTTTTGAGTTAGAAGGCTGCCAGATTGCTGAAATAGTTTTTTTTTTCTATATTTTTTTTCTGAAGGATTTCCCAGAAGGGGAAGGACATATATAAGAAAATATACAAAAATGATGGAATATTTGAAAAAGGACCATGTACAAATAGCTATCTGTGTACATCCACAGTTGTAGGGCTGCAAGCATTTCTAGCGACCTTTCTTTCAACACAGCGCAAATATATAGAGAGAAGCGAGCAAAGCTAAAAAAGTAACCTAAAGTTGTAGATTGTCTTTCTGAGGAAGGGCAAACTGTCTTTCAACAATTGTCTTACTGAAGGAAAATGCTTTCACAACCAATGTCCAATGGACATTAAATCCTTTTAGGTCCTTGAGAATATAAGCCTATCTTTAAAATGTTAGAATTCATAGTAGGAATTCATACCAAGCATTAAGAATATGACAAGACTGCAAGCTTGCTGCAGGTTTTGCTCTTGTAAATTTATGGTGATGAGCAATTTCTATGACATAATTCAAAGTGAAGTTTTATTTTATCTGTAAACTCTCAAGTGGGTTCACTTCTCTTACTCCCACCTCAAGTCTCTGATATTTTCATCTTTCCCTTTTCACACGGCCAATATTCAGCCAAATTCATAAAAGTTTCTAACAAAAATTTCAATTCACTGCAAAACAGTTTTTTTCAAACACAGAAATTTAGACGGGCTCAGACTGGAACCCCGAATCCAAACTGGATTTGAATTCTATGGCTTTGACCCCTCTCTAAGAGAAACATGATCATTTGGGCATGATGTTCCTTTTTAGGGTAAAATCTCGTCATACTTCTGCAGAACTTCATCAGAGCCATTTTCATCTTCTCTGCTTGTGAAAATGAAGGGCAAGCCTTATTCTCACCTTCCTTTGTCCTTGTAGAGATGGAGCTTGCTGGACTACACCTGCATCTGAAGAAGTGGGTTTTTTTACCCACAAAATCTTATGCCCAAATAAATCTGTTAGTCTTTAAGGTGCCACCGGACTCCTTGTTGCTTTCTGGACTACCCCTGTTACTTTGTTTAGCTTTGTAGTTGTCTCAGGTCAGTATTTTTTCCATGCTAACAACTCCCACCGGACTGGTGAAATGTTGGGTTCTGGAGGCCCTGTATTTAGTAATATTTGGTTATTTCTGAGATTATATGAGGAAAAAGACAGCCAAATTGTCAGCAATAACTTGGTAGCACACATAGAAAGGAACAAAAACACAGTAGTCTGTAACTGGGTATATGACAAGCCACCACTAGATGGCAGTATAATAAATCACCATCCCACTACGGCAGCAATTAGGGACAATCAGATTAAATTAAGAGGAGAATTTAGGGAGAATTTCTAAACAGTCAGTTGCATTAAACTGTAAAAGAGTCTCCCAAGGGAAGTGGTGGAATGTTCTTTTGGCCACTGTCGGAAGACAGGATACTTTGGTCTGACCCAGTATGGCCATTCTTATGTTCTTGTGTTAGTGAAGAACCAACCACACTGTGGGGGCTACTGGAAACAAACAATAACAAATAAAAACTGCTGGATGCCAAAGATGAAGCAACATGAGATAGTACTAAAAGCCGACAGTGGCCAGTGCCGGGTGCCCCAGAGGGAATGAACAGGTAATCCTAAAGCAATCCATTCCCTGTCGCTCATTCCCAGTTTCTGGAAAACCCCATCCATGCCCATCCTGGCTAATAGCCATTGATGTACCTATCCTCCAAAAGTGAGACATGCCCAGTAGAGACCTCAGAATGCCTTAGGACCCTGATCGGGAGTTAAAGCTGTTCCATGTTTGACAAGATATTGTTGGGGGGTTCTGATAAGGTGCTCCCCTTTGGGGCTTTGCCTGAACAGGGCTCATTAATAAAGTATCCCCATGACATTTGGGAGGGACCTGGGGTTTGGGTTTATTGCGTTTTTATTATATTTGCTGGGAGAATATTTATTTATTTATATCAAGGTGGAACAAGCACTAGTGTTACCACCATTATTTACTTTGAATATATGTCCCAGAGCATTGGATGGGCACCTAGGGGGGATTTTATACATATACAGAAATAAATCCAATCCATGTAAAAATCTTTCTCTCCTCTTCTCTTTCTTCTCTTAGTCAACACATAGTGCCTCCTCCCCCCCCCAACCCCGGGTAGCTTGACTAGTCATTTGCATTCACTTTGCAGCTGCATACATTACAAGACAAGGTGTGGTGGGGAGGCTTATCAAGGGCGAGTCAGGTCATTCAAGGTTTTTGAGTTGTTTGCGCATAGAAAAGTCAGTTTTTTCATAATAGGGAAATTGCATATTTTTTCCTTCTCTTCTAACACAGATGTGGCCAAATGGATTTTCCTCCCACTCTCCGTTGAGTTGCATCCCAAAAGGAGGATTTTTTGGGAAAGTCACGAGCCTGTGAAAACAATGGAAGCTGCATAGCCATTTTGAGCAGAGCATTTGTGACACTTTGCCTAAAAATAACTTGTAGGGAAGGTATTGGTGTTTGGATGAGGACGTCCTTTAAATTGGGTCACAGAAGAGGAGACATAGTGACCAAGCTAAAGGAGTTTCAGCAACTATAAGAACTGGCATGAATGAGATGATGATGTAACAGTTAAATGTAAATAAAGGCCAAGGTTAGCCATGGATGATATGCTGGCTAATGCTAGCAGTTTGGCTGGTGCTCATACCAGATCTTCTAAAGAGTCTCTAATACACTTTATTTTCCTTCAGCTATTTTATGCAGCAAGGTCAATAAAGAATCACTGAAAATCAATTTAAACAAAGTGCAGGAGCAAATAACCTTGAACTCTGATTACTTAAAATAGCTGCTTTATCCCTAGCAAAGAACAGTAACTGAGTTATTTAGCGTGTCAACTAATGAAACACCTTCCAATGGAAATGTACCGTTTACATACATTTTGGTGAAAACAAGCTGAGATTTATACAGCGCCAGCTCTCTGTTTTCAGTGTTCTTTACATTGTCAGAGAGGTTTGTGCCCTCACAGCTTTCAGAATATTTGAATGTATTCAATCAAATACTACCCTACCATCTAGCTGGAGTTGGATATTCTCTGGCCACAGTCATATGAAAGGAACAAATATTCTTATGAGTGTGATGGGCTTGGGCTGAGGGCTGGGAGTATTCTTTACAGATTTGTCCAAATCATTTGGTCACGTAAATAAGATTTTTCTTTCAGTAGTCTCCCTATGGGTGCTCCCTTTCAGCCTAGCATCTGTCCTAGGGGTCTTTTCAAAGGTCATGTCAGTAGTAACAGCACAACGCCACAGAAAAGGGATTCTGGTGTTCCCTTACCTGGATGATTGGCGCCTGAAAGGTCACACCCTGGAACTAACTTCACTGGCAACTTCTGAGGCACAGATCTCTTCCTCAAATTGAGTCCACAACTGAATATTCAAAAATCCACTTGGAGCCCAAACAGAAGTTATAATTCCTAGGAGCTCAGCTCAGTTCAGGAGCAGCGAGAGCCTACCTCCCCCTGCACAGGTTCATGGCCCTTTCCAACATAGTCAAAACAATCCAGCTCGGCCCTCAAACCAGGGTCAAGAACTGTTTTCAGCTGTTGTGGGACCTGGCAGCTTGTACCATTATGTACCACACAAGACTGTGAATGCACTGCTCTCAGGGGTGGCTCAGGACGGTCTAGTCACCAAACAGACACAGTTAACTACACTACCTTCCATACCCACCATCGTAAGGGAATCCCTCAATTGGAGGAAAGATCATTGCATCTTTTGTGCAGTAGTTCCCTTTGCAAGCCTGTAGTCCTCCTTTGGAGACTGATGGTGAGGGATGGCCGCCTGCCCCCTGGTGGGAAGAGCCAGATAAGCCCAGCCCGCCCTGATGGAAGCAGAGGGGCAGGACAGGAAAAGGAAGTATAAAAGGTGGGCCCTGCAGCTCAGTTGAGCTGGAGCCACTAAGGAAGACAGACACATCCTGCCTGGTACTGGAGCCTGCAGCGGACCCCTGCCATACTGAGGATTGGCCAGAGCTCCCCGAGCTGCCTGCCAACTGAGACACTGATGAGCTGGTGGCGCTGCCACTTACCTCTGACCCTGGGGAGACGGAGGACACCCACAGTATGCAGGGGAGGGGAGGAAGTCGCCCATGGACAGCCAACTGTAGTCTGTCTGTGTCTGATCCTGAAGCTAGGACAGCATGTTGCTGCTGGACTCCTTGCTGATCCAGTGGTGGAAAACTTCACCACTGTTAGGGCCCTGGGCTGGGACCTGCTGGAGTCGGGTGGGCCAGGGTCCCCCTACCTCCTGCCACCCCACCCCTGGCATTAGGCCAGGAGGCCTGTGTTTGGTGCTCTCCCCTGCCTGAACCTCTAGGCTGTTTGGTGATCACCACTGCTTGAGGGTCCTGGGCCCTAAACTGTTGATGCCCTGCCTAGCCTGGGGCCCTGGGCTCCTGGACGTTTTACTACTGAGCCTGGCCTGAGGGCCTGAACACTAAAAGCAGCTAATTCTCCCCTGTTGAAATCACCTTTACCGGTGTGTGACAGCAAGGAAGCATGGCCTCCCCCAGAGATTGATGGTTGCTAGATCGCAGGCCCTGGTTCTCATGGGAGACTGTAATCACCCTGATATCTGCTGGGAGAGCAATACAGCGGTGCACAGACAATCCAGGAAAGTGTAGGGGACAATTTCCTGGTGCAAGTGCTGGAGGAACCAACTAGGGGCAGAGCTTTTCTTGACCTGCTGCTCACAAACAGGGAAGAATTAATAGGGGAAGCAAAAGTGGATGGGAACCTGGGAGGCAGTGACCATGAGATGGTCGAGTTCAGGATCCTGACACAAGGAAGAAAGGAGAGCAGCAGAATACGGACCCTGGACTTCAGAAAAGCAGACTTTGACTCCCTCAGGGAACAGATGGGCAGGATCCCCTGGGAGAATAACATGAAGGGCAAAGGGGTCCAGGAGAGCTGGCTGTATTTTAAAGAATCCTTATTGCGGTTGCAGGAACAAACCATTCCGATGTGTAGAAAGAATAGTAAATATGGCAGGCGACCAGCTTGGCTAAACAGTGAAATCCTTGCTGATCTTAAACACAAAAAAGAAGCTTACAAGAAGTGGAAGATTGGACAAATGACCAGGGAGGAGTATAAAAATATTCCTCAGGTATGCAGGAGTGAAATCAGGAAGGCCAAATCACACTTGGAGTTGCAGCTAGCAAGAGATGTTAAGAGTAACAAGAAGGGTTTCTTCAGGTATGTTAGCAACAAGAAGAAAGTCAAGGAAAGTGTGGGCCCCTTACTGAATGAGGGAGGCAACCTAGTGACCGAGGATGTGGAAAAAGCTAATGTACTCAATGCTTTTTTTGCCTCTGTCTTCACGAACAAGGTCAGCTCCCAGACTGCTGCACTGGGCAGCACAATATGGGGAGAAGGTGACCAACCCTCTGTGGAGAAAGAAGTGGTTCGGGACTATTTAGAAAAAATGGACGTGCACAAGTCCATGGGGCCGGATGTGCTGCATCCGAGGGTGCTAAAGGAGTTGGCGGATGAGATTGCAGAGCCATTAGCCATTATTTTTGAAAACTCCTGGCGATCGGGGAAGGTCCCTGATGACTGGAAAAAGGCTAATGTAGTGCCCATCTTTAAAAAAGGGAAGAAGGAGGATTCGGGGAACTACAGGCCAGTCAGCCTCACCTCAGTCCCTGGAAAAATCATCCTCAAGGAATCAACTATGAAACGCTTAGAGGAGAGGAGTGATCAGGAACAGTCAGCATGGATTCACCAAGGGGAAGTCGTGCCTGACTAACCTAATTGCCTTCTATGATGAGATAACTGGCTCTGTGGATGAGGGGAAAGCAGTGGATGTGTTATTCCTTGACTTTAGCAAAGCTTTTGATACGCCAAGTTAAAGAAGTATGGGCTGGATGAGTGGACTGTAAGGTGGATAGAAAGCTGGCTAGATTGTCGGGCTCAACGGGTAGTGGTCAATGGCTCCATGTCTAGTTGGGAGCCGGTTTCAAGTGGAGTGCCCCAAGGGTCAGTTCTGGGGCCGGTTTTGTTTAATATCTTTATTAATGATCTGGAGGATGGTGTGGACTGCACTCTCAGCAAGTTTGCAGATGACACTAAACTAGGAGGCGTGGTAGATACACTAGAGGGTAGGGATCGGATACAGAGGGACCTAGACAAATTAGAGGATTGGGCCAAAAAAACCTGATGAGGTTCAACAAGGACAAGTGTAGAGTCCTGCACTTAGGACGGAAGAATCCATGCACTGCTACAGACTAGGGACCGAATAGCTAGGTAGCAGTTCTGCAGAAAAGGACGTAGGGGTCACAGTGGACGAGAAGCTGGATATGAGTCAACAGTGTGCTCTTGTTGCCAAGAAGGCTAACGGCATTTTGGGCTGTATAAGTAGGGGCATTGCCAGCAGATCGAGGAACGTGATCGTTCCCCTTTATTTGACATTGGTGAGGCCTCATCTGGAGTACTGTGTCCAGTTTTGGGCCCCGCACTACAAGAAGGGTGTGGAAAAATTGGAAAGAGTCCAGCGGAGGGCTACAAAAATGATTAGGGGGCTGGAGCACGTGACTTATGAGGAGAGGCTGAGGGAACTGGGATTGTTTAGTCTCCAGAAGAGAAGAATGAGAGGGGATTTGATAGCAGCCTTCAACTACCTGAAGGGGGGTTCCAAAGAGGATGGAGCTCGGCTGTTCTCAGTGGTGGCAGATGACAGAACAAGGAGCAATGGTCTCAAGTTGCAGTGGGGAGGGGGGTCCAGGTTGGATATTAGGAAACACTATTTCACTAGGAGGGTGGTGAAGCACTGGAATGCGTTACCTAGGGAGGTGGTGGAGTCTCCTTCCTTGGAGGTTTTATAAGGCCCAGCTTGACAAAGCTCTGGCTGGGATGATTTAGTTGGGAATTGGTCCTGCTTTGAGCAGGGGGTTGGACTAGATGACCTCCTGAGGTCCCTTCCAACCCTGATATTCTATGATTCTATGATTCATGCACTCCTACAATGCCCTTTTGGAATGATCGTCAGAATGATGGATGCATCCCTGCTGGGGTGGGGACTGCGGAACACACTGGACACTCATATGGCCCAGGACAAGTGGATGTCTCAAAAGACCATGCTGCACATCAACTTCCTGGAACTCAGGGCAGTCCGATACGCCTGTCTCCAGTTTCTATCACTAATCAGGGGCAAACACATAAAGGTCACGATGCCAACATGTCATGCATGTTCTATATCAACCGACAAGGAGGGGCATGGTCCTCCTTCCTCTGTGCTGAGGCTGTCAAGCTTTGAAATTGGTGCATACACAATCACTGTCATCACAGCAATTTACCTTCCAGAAATTCAGAATGTGAACAGGGACACACACTTGACGACATCACATATTCTGGCAGTGTGGCACCCCCCCCAAATAGACCTGTTCATCAAAAAAGAAATGTACCCACTTCTGCTCCAGAGGTGGGCTGCATCACAATCCTTGAGAGATGCCTTTTATCTTCAAAAGTCATCAGGTCTACAGTACACATTCCCCCCAACTCCTCTGATATACAAAGTTCTACTCAAAATAAGAAAGCACAAAACCAGAGTCATTCTAATAGTTCCAGCCTGGCCTAGGCAAACATGGTCTCCTTACCTGATACAGCTAGCTATTTATTCACCGATCACACTCCAGCCCTCTCTCCTCATCTCCTCTCCCAGAAAGGCAGGAAGATCCTTCACCCCAGTCTCGGAGTTCTTTGTCTCAAAGCATGGCTGGTCCAGGGTTCACAGGATTAGAAACAACCTGCTCAGAGAAAGTAAAAAGAGTACTATTACCCAGCAGAAGAGTCAACAAGGTACACGTACTCTCAAAAATGGACAAGATTTGTCTGTGGTGTGACCTCTGACAACCTCATTGCTGCCAGATATACTGGACGATAGCCTAATGCTAACACACTTGGGGCTGTCACTGAGCTCCATTAGAGTCCAGGAGGTTATTCCATTTTCACTCATCCAGTGACAATGAGATTCGTCGGGGAGCTTGGAAATCTCTTTCCACCAGTCAAGCATCCTACTATGGTTTGGGACCTCACTCTTGTTCTTAAATGCCTCACAAGATCACCATTTGAACCAATGGCTACACGCTCACTCCTCCATTTATAGATGAAAATAGCATTTCTGATCGCAATCATGTCGGCACTACAGGTTGGGGAAATAGGGGCCCTTATGGCATAATCCCCTTTCACAATATTTTTTCAAGGACAAAGTCACATTATGACCACACCCCAATTTTTTACCAGGATGCCCCAGTAACACCTTTTGCATCCATTGCAGGAAGAAAGGAGGCATGGAAGTGGCTACAGTGGCTTTGTACCACCCAAAGATCCCCCTACCAAGGGAGAAGCTCTCATTGCCAGGGAAGACAGTTGCACACCATTTTCACACCAGCGGAGCTGCCCTAATGCACCTGAGAATCAAGCCCCAGAGTTCATGTGGAATTGGTTGGCGTGATTCAACAGTAGATTGGGTTGTCAGACTAGGCAAATAGTCGTTGTCCAGTAGTGACCTAGAGCACAATTGTGCCATCATTCCTGATGCCTAACTCCTACTGTCTCCAAAGGGAGCTTGCTTAGGCCAGGACCTATCTCATAGAACTGGAAGGGACCCCAAAAGGTCATCAAGTCCAGCCCCCCTGCCTTCACTAGCAGGACCAAGTACTTATTTTGCCCCAGATCCCTAAGTGGCCCCATCAAGGACTGAACTCACAACTGTGGGTTTAGCAGACCAATGCTCAAACCACTGACTAACAAATCGAGCCCACCAGTCTTTCTGCTCATACTTGAGGGACTTGCAGGAGACAGCAACTCAGGGGTCTGTTTGGGGCCAGCTTTGTTTCACAGCAAAACAATTCCAGTGAAACAAGAGAGTTTTTTGTAAGATCAGAATTTTGCAGCACAAGAGGCAAATTTAATCTCAGGAAAAACTTCCTGACAATGGAACAGAGTGCCTAGGGAAGTTGTAGAATCTCCTTCACTGGAGGTTTTAAAAAAGTGGCTGGATAGCCATCGGTCTTGGATGGTTTAGACAGAACAAATCCCGCATCTTGGCAGGGGGTTAGACTAGATGACCCTGGCAGTCCCTTCTAACCCTATGGTTCTGTTATTCTTGTCACAGCTTTGCTGCTGCAGCCTAGATGGTCACACCAGAGACTAGAATTTGGTGGCCCTGCTGAACTTGGCCAAATAACATAATGATGCGAGTAGCCTTGTAGCCTGGAGAGATTCACCTTCTTCAGCCTGTGCAGGGTATCTGGGACCTTCATCACTTTCTGACGTTAGCTGCAGGGGGTGTGATAAGGAGTGGAAAACTTGCTCAAATGACCCTCTGCATAACTATCCATCAAGGCTCTCTGCAGTCGAGGTGTGCATGGCTGCTCTGGGAGTTGCTGCACAGCTGCTATATATGGAAGTACAAGATCTGTGTGTTGGGGGAGGTTGACCCAGCCATGACCAGGGATGCAGAGGCAGCATGAGGGAGCTGTACAACTAAGGGGTATTGAGAAGACCCCCCCTGCCCCTCCATGGAGGTCAGAATTGAGGAGGGTCCAGCCCTGTAGACAAATACCCAAACCCTCTGTAGATACCCAAATTCCGTGGGATTTCCCAATGCATCTTGGGATTTTCCACAGGATTGGAGCTTGCTTCCCTACTCTACCATGGGCTGCTCAACAGCCGCCACAAGGGAAAAATGGGGTTGAAACCATGGAGCCCCAACGTGGTAAAATGTTCTGCTTCTCTCCTGTGGCCGTCAAGTGAGAGTAGCGGGCTATACCTCTCTACCATCCCACTGGGGAGTGGGTCGGTGGGTGCGGTTCAGCGCACAACCCATCACAGGAATGTATTTATAGTAATGAACTCCCAGGCCTCCCGCAGCTACCGTGGAACCCAAATCTATGACCTCCATGGTCAGCTACAGAGACTCTGTTTACTTTGTCTTGTGCCAGAGGCAGAGACGGAAGCATGTATTTTCACTGGTGTTCCATCTGTAGCTGATAATATATTGTTCTGATGAGCTCCAACTCTCCACACCAATCCAATGAGCAGTAAATAACCCCCCTGTCAAATTTTGGCATGGCACACGATGGCCCTGGTTCACTGGGCATTACCCTGGCATAAAACTGGAGTAACACAGGGGTGAATCAGACCCCACAGCTTTAGAACTGCAGTTCAACCACAGACTATTGCTAGAGCTATGGTTGGATTACAACACCCATAGAGCAGAGTAGAGAGGGCTGCTATCCAGAGGAGACCTTGGGGATTATAGTCTCTGGAAGCACAAAATCGGACTGCTCTGCTGAGAACTAGCTAATTTCAATGGATTAGCACTGTGGTCATCTCCTCTGGCTACTGGGGCTTGAATACCTGCTCCTCTCCTCACACCACTCTGCCTGTCACTGCCTGTAGGAAATGCTAGTTAACCTGATCTCACTGAAGTCAGGGACAAAACTTCCATTGCCTTTGCTGGAGTCAGGATTCAGCCCTCATGGTACAAATGTGGCTCCGGATCAATACTACTCTGTATATCATGGAATGGACGGCAAACACAACTGAGGAGAAATCTACCAGTCTCATGCTATATAACCGGGAGGGGAAGTGCTTGCACTTTTTGCTGTGTACCACACCTTTAAATGCGAAGGAGTCTCTGCCTGCTGTGGAGGCTGATGCCATTTGTGTTTCATTCAAATGCAGACTGTTACAAAGTAAGTCACTGTGCGCTCTCTCTCTCTGGGAGAGAGACCTTTGTTTTCTTTCATTTGAAGTGTATCATCTACAGTGAAACATACATGTTTTCCTTTTTGTATATGGGGAAATATAATAACTACAGCTGGCTGGGAACCTAACTTCTGTTCTGTGGGAAATTAGATATAGTGGGGGGAAATAATTCTGGTCAGTTGGGGACCCCTCCTCTGGAGAGCTCTGCCCTGAGCCCAGATTGGGCCTCGACAACAGGCAGAGGCTTCAGTTCTAAAATGTGATTTGTCCATCCTGAGGTACTCAGAGCTGTTTTGTAGAGGTCTTTTACATGGCCCTTCTATTAATCTGAGTATGTGGATTTGCACATACAGTAACTCCTCGCTTAACATTGTAGTTCTGTTCCTGAAAAATGTGACTGTAAGCAAAATGATGTTAAGCGAAGCCAATTTCCCCATAAGAATAAATGTAAATGGGGGGGGGTTAGGTTCCAGGGAAACGTTTTTTACCAGACAAAAAACTATCTATATATCTATATCTATCTATCTATCCCCATCCACCCCATCCACCCCATCTATCTATCTATCTATCTATCTATCTATCTATCTATCTATCTATCTATCTATCTATCTATCTCTACACACAATATAAGCTTTAAACAAACAATTGAATACTGTACACAGCAATGATGATTGTGAAGCTTGGTTGAGGTGGTGGAGTCAGAGGGTGGGATATTTCCCAGGGAATGCCTTACTGCTAAATGATGAACTAGCACTCGGCTGAGCCCTCAAGGGTTAACACATTGTTGTTAATGTAGCCTCACACTCTACAAGGCAGCATGAATGGAGGGAGGGGAGACAGCATGGCAGAGAGAGACAGACACACACACCCTGTGTGTGGGAGAGAGAGACACACATTGCCCCTTTAAGTATGCTGATCCCACTCTATGTACATTGTCTTTTTAAGTCGATCAGGAAGTTGAGACAACAGCTGCGGCCAGCAAGCACTCTCCTGTCATGTCCCCACTCTGCTCTATATGGAGAAGGGGTAAGTGGGGGGCAGGAGCAGGGGGGAGGGGGACACCATGACATTAGGCCCTCTCATCTTCCCCCACACACACAGCAAGTAGGAGGCTCGGGGAGCAGCTCCAAGGCAGAGGGCAGGAGCAGCACATGGCAGTGAGGGAGGGACAGCTGAATTTCTGGCAATTGATAGCCTGCCGGGCAGCTGCTGCACAGGGAACTTAGAGGAGCGGGGAGCTGATGGGGGGCTGTCAGTCCACCCTGGTTCCAAGCCCCCACCAACTAGCTCCAACGGGCTGCTCTTCTTGCAAGCAGAGGACAAAGCAGGTGGCTGCCAAACATTATAAAGGAGCATTGCACAACTTTAAACGAGCATCTTTCCTAATCGATCAGCAACGAAACAACATTAACCGGGACGATTTTAAGTGAGGAATTACTGTACTCACACTTATTTTACATGGTATTTGACTAACAGCACAAAGGAGAGACCTGACTTCTGCACTTTGCTCCAAAGCCAGGGACTAGTCCATGTGTGGCACCACCAACCTTGTTATAATCTCTGTGTGAGTGACCGCGTGGAGTTCTTGGTGTATCTCACCGTCCTCGCTGGTTTCTCATAGCACAGGGGGATGTAGGCCAAAGGGTTTGTTTGTTTGTTTGTATTTTACATTGAGAACTGGGAGATACAGACACTAGGGGTGTAGTGAAATGTCCTGGATTTTGGTTGAAACTGTTGCGAGCCTCACTAAAGCATTTATTTTTTTTAAAAGCGGCATGCCTTATTATCTGCATTTGTAGGTGGTGTACAAGGGAATTTAAGGTCTTTATTATTTTATTTTATTCCATCCAGGTGGGTCTGCTGCATCCCTAATTTGTATTTTATCAAGGAGGTCCAATGCACTGTAGCAGTTCTTTGCCCATCAGATAAGAACTCAGCAGAGCGTAAAGCAATGCAAATGAACAGCAAATCAATAAAACGTCACTACACACCACACTTCAATGAAAGAACAGACGGTGTGGCTCCTCTGCAATTGCAAGAAGTAACTATTGGCCAATGTGGCATCATGAGGGGCTGTTAATAGATTTTAGGATAAAAGAAAACCTGTGCTGGAACTGGAGGTTGGGGAAGGATCCAAACACGGACTAGTAAAGAGCAAAGGGGAAAAACACAGGCGGCAAGAGCAGCATGAGCAATTGCAGCCGCAGTGGAGATGGGGAATGTTCCTTTTCTTAGGTGGTGAAGCTGGGGGCCAGGAGGACAATGGAGAAAGAATGTCCATGGTGGAGGAAGATTAAATAAACGGTGACTCCTAATTGGCTGAGACAGAGAAGCTGAATGGCTTGTTAAAATCTGACTTCAAAAAGAGAAATACAGAAAAGAAATATGAACACTTGGTGAGGAGGGCGAACTTGTGACACAACAACGGTTAAAGGGCAAGCAATGGAGTGCTTGGAAAACATGGACAGGCTCAAATGAGTCAGGAAAGGTGACAGTACCTGAGGGCCTTACTGACCCATTAACAAGTATTTTTTCAAAATCTTGGGCAATTGGGAAGATACAGTGACACCAGAGGATGAAATGAAGTACCAATTTTCTGAGTCAAGTAATGAATGACCTTAACAATTGCTGATTGTCTGGCAAACCAATCTCCTACCCCTAAAAACAGTACCAATACTGGGAGAAATAAATCATAGATTCACGAGCACTAGGTATGGGTTTATAAACTTATGGGTTTATAAATTAATGTTTAAACCTTACCAGAATAAGTGCATTGCTTTTAGGGCAGAATCACAAAACAGGTCCCTCTCCTTGCCCCATAGGGCCTGATCCAAATCCATTGAAGCCAGTGGGAACCTCACCATTGTCTTCAGTGGCCATTGGGTCAGGGACATATAGTGCCTGGGAAAATGCAAGAGATCAGGTCAGGAAAAAGGCAACCTGGAGGCCCTAGGCACACCATGACATGGGGCCCCCTGTGGACATGCGTAGGCGCTGTGACCCTTGGAGTGGCAGTGGCACCCCCAGAGAGGCAAGGCCACAGAATGGGGCCCTCTTCCCCTTGAGGAATGACAGCAGCGGGGAGGAGGGAGTCCATGGTTTACCACAGCAGCTGGGTGCCAGAGCTGGGATGGATGAATAGTATAAGTCAGGTCTGCTGTACTTTTCTCCTCTTGCCACACAGAACCCTCTGATGGGGGTGGGGGTTTGGCAAAATAGAAGGGTTGGGAATTAACACCCTATGGAGATGCAAGAGGCAGTCTCTCCTCTCAGGTCTATTGCTCCAGGTTGTCTACGGTCTCAGGCAGACTTCACTGCATTCAGGCAGATGTCATTATGTCAGTAACACTCAGATCATATTTTCAAACTTTATTTGCACCCCATGAGAACTAGAAACCTACATTAAAAAAAAAGGCATATTGGGCTGCATTAGTAGGAGCATTGCCAACAGATCGAGGGAAGTGATTATTCCCCTCTATTCGACACTGGTGAGGCCACATCTGGAGTATTGCCTCCAGTTTTGGGCCCCCCACGACAGAAAGGATGTGGACAAATTGGAGAGAGTCCAGTGGAAGGCAACAAAAATGATTAGGGGGCTGGGCCACATGACTTACGAGGAGAGGCTGAGGGAACTGGGCTTATTTAGTCTGCAGAAAAGAAGAGTAAGGGGGGATTTGATAGCAGCCTTCAACTACCTGAAGGGGGTTGTAACATTCTCCTAGTGTTATCTAGACCGGTGATCTGCTAGGTCACTCCAATCCTTGACTCTGGGAGCCAGCCTCTGCTTCGATTGTGCAACCAAATGACACTGGCCAATATCTCCGGTCCCAGACACAACCCTAGGAACCTCCATCTTGCAGTGTCCAGTTATGCCCGCTGGACACTGCAAGCTTATATGAGTTCATCAATTTAACAAAGAAATCGATATGTACAGGTTTGTTATCCAAAGGGGAGTCTCTGACATGCTTCAAACCGAACGCACTGCTTCAGGTAGAATAAACAAACAAATTTATTAACTACAAATGATAGATTTTAAGTGATTATAAGTCAAAGCACAACAAGTCAGATTTGGTCAAATGAAATAAAAGCAAAACACATTCTAAGCTGATGTTAACACTTTCAGTGCCCTTACAAACGTAGATGCTTCTCAGCACAGGCTGACGCGTTGGCCTTCAGCCAGGCTCTCCCCTTTGATCAGCACTTCAGTCGCTTGGTGGTGGCATCTGTAGATGGAGATGGAAGAGAGAGAGCCTGGCAAACATCTATCCCTTTGATCATGTTCTTTCTTCCCTCTTGGCTTTGCCCTCCCCCTTCACAGTCAGGTGAGCATTACCTCATCGCAGTCCAAGCTGACCAAGGGAAGGGGGGTGACTCACTTGAGAATCCAATAGATCCTTTATTGCTGCCTAGGCCAGTGTCCTTTGATCCTGTGAGGCTGGGCTGGGTTTATCCCAGACATGCCCTGATGAGGTGTGAACTACCCCTCTGCTCCTGGAGAGTTTTTGCCTGGGCTTATTTTAAACCATGAGGACACATTTTCAGCCTTATAGCTATATACATGAGATTACAACCTATAACATTACTGTAACAACAATGCTCAGTGCATCATGAGCCTTCTGGAGACACCCGACATGACAAACTTTGCATTGGATACCATACAATCATATTATAAGGATGAACATGGGGGTGCAGGATGTTCCCCCTGAGGTACAGAGTATCAGAGGGGTTCCAAAGAGGATGGAGCTAGGATGTTCTCAGTGGTGGCAGATGACAGAACAAGGAGCAATGGTTTCAAGTTGCAGTGGGGGAGGTCTAGATTGGATATTTCACTAGGAGGGTGGTGAAGCACTGGAATGGGTTACCTAGGGAGGTGGTGGAATCTCCATCCTTATAAGTTTTTAAGGTCAGGCTTGACAAAGCCCTGGCTGGGATGATTTAGTTGGGAGTCTGCATTGAGCAGTGGGTTGGACAAGATGACCTCCTGAGGTCTCTTCCACAACTAATCTATGATTCAATGATTTTATGATTCTATTAGGGTCAATGATAGGTCAGTTTTCTTTAGTATCTTCATCAGTTATTTGAAACAAGGAATAAGCACATTAATGAAATTTGCAGGTCATACTAAATTTGGAGGAGATGCAAACACTATTGAGGATGGAGAAAGCAGTGAAAGGGACCTAGAGACTTAGAAACATGAGTAAAAAATAACAAATTGAGTTTAGCTTGGAGAACTGCAGCAAATCCCTCTTTGGGGAAAATAATCTGAGATAAATATAGTCAATGCTATTGAGAAATCAGGATGCAGGTTGCTGATAAGGACTAGGAGGAGGGTGGAAAGCAGTTTAGAGTTGAGATCGTAATGTGGTATGATGCGAGAAAGGCCAATGCAATTTTGGACTGTGTACACAATGGCATTATCTCAGGGAGATGGACAGTAATTGTTTCTCTCTGTACAACTCTGGTGTAACTGCAGGTGGAATATTGTGTTCGCTTTTACACACCACTTTCCCAGTTCGTTATTGCCAAACCAGAGAGAGTTCACAAAAAAGCTCAAAAATGGGCCAGGACTGGAATGAAGGACTTAAGAGGACGAGATCTCAATAGGCATAGCTTGGCTAGGCGGGACAGAACAGGTGAAGAACTATTCAGTGTGGGACACTGGGAAATTGCTAGGACCAATGGCTAGTATGTACCTCCACTTCCTAGCTATGAGATTTATCAGGCTATGGAATCCTAAGGGAAGCTGTAAAAACTCCCTCAGTTGGGACTTTGGAAACTAGACTGAACTAAATCCATACTGAAAATATGGGATGGAGACCAGTCCTGCAGTTAGGGCCTGATCCAAACCCACTGAAGCCAATGAGAATCTTTCTACTGATTTCAATGGACTTTGGATCAGACCTTGGGCAGAGATGGCCTGGGTGGTCTCAAAAGTCATTTCTATCATCTGTGATTCAAGCATCTGTCCTTACATGTATATGCTTAAGTGGTTAGAGTCACTCTGCCTTTGGCTTCTTGTCTGATGGCACAAACCTCAAGTCTCCAGAAACTCCCATGAAGGGTTATAACTTCTTAAGTAAACTTCTTATTGACCTGTTATTTTTGACTTGTTTGCATGAAACTCCCTGCCCCCTGGGTACCTTGTCATAAATGAGATGCTGCATCTCACTGGGTTGTGTGAATTTCCGAATTCATAAATACTTTAGATTTAAAGCAGGATTAGCTCAGGATTCGCTTTTGTGTCACTTGTGGTTTGGTTGTCTACAGGCATCAGCTCTATGATATAATAAGAAGAGGATCCAAAATACCTTCTTCACAATTAGGGTTCTAAAAATTAACTGATTGCTGATAAGTCCTAATTATAAATTAGGTCTTATTATCAGTAGCTTCTGAGCTACACTGAATGAATTGAAACGGTAGGAGCAGAACTATTTGAATTAGCCATGTGAACTCTGATAACTGTCTGACGAGGGAATGGGGTTATGTAGTGTTCCCTGGCAGGACACAGCATATAGGGCTCCGTACTGTGGCAGGGCATGCACACCATGAGTCTTGCCAGTCCCATTGCAAACCTTTAGTTTGTCCCTTGCTCCCTAGACCAACAGGGAGAGCTCAGAACAAAGCAATGGGTTCCAAAGGAAACTGTATGCAGCCTTCAGCTGCAGGCTCAGCATGTTGCAAGGTGAGACTGGAAGGGGAAGTATAAGGGGGATCTCACGGGACAGTCTCCCTGCCGGAAAAATCCTAGTCATCATGAGTTATTGGGGCTGATCCCCGAAATCCTTACTGTCACCCCATTGACTTCTCTGGAACAACTCATACAAAGTAAGTTTAGCAAGTTTGTGCTGCTTCACTCTCTGACTAGGTCTCAGCCAGAGAATTTTTTTTAAACTGCTGGAAAAATAAAATCCCTTTATACATTTCTAGGTGATCTCTATCAATACAGCACTCTGTTCATTTTGGAGGAAATGTTGGCGCATGAGTAAACTCAGAAATAACCTAAATGTAACATGATAACACTGGTCAATCGGGGTACCCTTTCAAACTTTGGAGCGTGCCTTCTTTGCAGGGCCCTCATTATCTTTACAAGAATATTTTCTTTGTGCCTCAATATGTATTTACAGGATGCAGAGAGAAAACTTTAGTGAGTCGGGATGGTTTCTGATTGTATCGGTAGCCATAATTCCTGTATTTTGGCTACATCCAATCCTAATGATTACAACAGCACCTCAGTGTCATGCTCCACAAGCGTGGCTCCTACAGGATGTAGTGTTTTAAAGGGTGCTGCATTTTTCCCCATCACACAATCTGAATAAGCTTCTTAAGGACAGATCTCCCTAGATTTTAAAGCCAAAAGACACCTTTTTGATTATCGGATCTGCAGAACAGAGCACAAAGAACCTTACCAATAATTTATGCGTCAAACCCATAATTTCTGTTTAAGATACAGTGTATCTTTTGTAAAGATATCCAGTCTTGATTTAAAGACTTAAAGTGATGGAGAATCCACCATGCTCCTAGGCAAGTTGTTCCAATGGTGAAGTACCTCACCGTTAATAACAATCACGTTATTTCTAGTCTACATTTTTCTAACTTCAGCTTCCAACCAGTGGATCTCATTCGGCCTCTTTCTGCTAGCTTCAAGAGCCAACAACAGCTACTAATACCTAGCTCTTATACATACTATCAGAAATCTTTTCCCCATGTAGTTACTTGTAGATTGTGAGCAAGTCACCTCTTAACTTCTCTTGGATATACTCAATAGACTGAGCTTCTTAAGTCTCTCAATACCAGGCGTGTTTTCTAGATCTCAAATCAGTCTTGTAGCTCTTTTCTGAACCCCTTCCAATTTGTCAACACCCATTTTGAAGTGCTGGAACTGGACACAGTATCCAGGAGTGGCCTCGCTAATGCCATCTGAGGGACCCCTTCCCTGGACATATGTTCCACGAGCAACTGCCTGGAAGAGAGGAATCCTCCTTTCTCATCCTCGAGTGAAACTTTTCCCAAGCAAAAGAAGGTGAAGATTTGAATGAAGACAGCTAACACTGCTAGCGGTTACTCAGCCATGGCCCTCTAGCCAGGTGCCTTGCTTGTTTGGCCCTAATCTGTTTTCTTGACTAAATAAAAGTGATGGGAAATGAAGGGCTGGATTTTGCCTTTCAGATGTGTCCTTGCATTGGGGGTGGTGCCCCAACAGAACTCCAACGAGCATTGTACCACACACAGACACCACTGCTCCGGAACACAGACAAGAGCAAGTGGTCCCTGAATCAACCTCTTCCTAAGGTGCCGTGTGTGCCCCTCTTGTGGCCAGCTGTGCCGCCTGGGGTGGACAGGGGTGGGGCCATGTGCTGACTGTTCCCCATCCCCTTTGGGGAAACTAGAGTCACTGAGGCTGTTGCTTCACATATTGTTTATCTCTGGGGAGTAGGAGGAGTCTATGTGTGTCCCTGCCCCCTGTACACCTGTACAAAACTGGGCACAATCTGACCCTCTCCGCTTTGTCTCCTGCACCTTTCTTTGAACGTCTCTTGATGCTGTAGCAGGACTTTATCCAGCCCTCTAGGAACACATCTAATTATCTTTAAAACTGCATGATTGTTAAACAGGTGGTTGTGGGATCCAGGCTGCATCCAAGCTCTCTGAGTGTGTCTGAGAAAATAGCATACATCTGGCAACATTACCATTTGGCTTTTTAAGGACAAGTTCCCTAAAGAGTTATTTTCATTCCTCTCTGGACATGCGGCTGGGGTAGGATTGTTTTCACAATGACAAGGATTTGCTTCCTTTATTTGCTGGTGCAACCAAACGTTTAATTATAAAAGCTTGTGAAATGCACTGGAGGCTAAAATTAAGATGAATATACTCATTTTTGCCAGTACTGTGAAAGACTTTTACTCTGAAAGTCTCATTTCATTACTATATAGTGTAACGGAACATTAACACTCACATAATGACCTCAAAACCTGCTTAGAATGCAAAAACAGGTCTTTGCTATACACTCCTGAAAAAAGGTATAAACCCCTTAAAATTGAGTTTACAATGGAAACATTGACAGATCTTTAATTATAGGAGCACAGCACGTGACACCATGGCTCAAATTCTAGATTACAGACTACTTACAGGATATACATTCATTTGAAGGTCACTGAAATGTGTTTGTTTCCTTTGCACAAAATTATTTTAGCTTCATCTGTTCCTATATGCTTGAGAAAATCCTATCCCTGGAAAATTCTCACTCACGTGGACTTAGATTTCTGGTAGCATGTTAAAGTGAAACCGGTTTAGGTAAGCCAATGCAAAACTCTGCATGGACACTTTTATTCTGCCTCCCTCCAGTACAGTTGGGGTTAACTCCCCCTGTTGGTCTCAGCTAACCTCTGCTCTCCCTCTCGGCAGGAAGTGCATAGGTGGGGCAGGAAGTATAAGATAAGGACCCTGCAGCTCGGTTGGGGCCAGACCAGGGAAGGAGGCAGACATCCTTCATAGGGAGCTGAACCCTCAGCTGAGTCTGCAACTAGCAGCGGGGAGAAAAGGCAAACAATGCCCCAGGAGACGGAAGATCCTGAGGAGAGAGTGGGGGAAGGGCCGCCTGATCACGAGACTGAAAGGCAGGTCCCAGCGGCGACAGAGCAGTGCCATCAAGAGCCCAGGGGAACAAGAGTTTGGATCTGTTGTGCTGCAGGGAGGCAAGGCAGCGACCACATGGTTTCCTGCTGACTCCGTGGCGGAATCGCCCATCACTTCCAGGGCGCTGTGCTGGGACCCAGTGGAGCATGGTGGGTCTGGGTCCCCCTACTTCCAACCCAGCATTCGGGGCTGGGTGCCGCTAACCTTTAGGCCAGAAGGCCAGTGATATGGACTGTTTATTTGCTTGGCCCTCATCCAGGAGGCCTGGGCCATAGACTATTGCTATTTTCCCCAGTCAGGAGGCTGATGCCATAGACTGTTTAATTGCTCAGCCCACACCTAGAGAGCCTGAGCTATAAACACCCCAGCCAGGAGGCCTCGGCTACTGGCTGATTGGTTGTTTGCTTAATCCTCCCCTGGAGGTTTGGACTGCTGTTTGTGCGACTGTGCAAGCCAGGCTGCACTACAACACATCCAGTGGGTGTATCAATTCCCCAACACCACCGGAGGGAGCACCCTGACCCTGAGAGGTAGGAAGCTTACATGGTTTGAGTGAACTTTTCCAGTCTAGCTTAAACTTGTTCCTAAATTACTTCAGGTAAACTGAAATGGGCCTGGTTTACATGGAAATGAGTGTCTCCACACAGCCTTTTGCATTGGTTTAACTAAATCACTTTAAAATCACACCTGAAGTGAAACTGGTTCAATTCTGTGTGTGTGGACAAGCCATAAAACAGGTTTCTTTTTTACATTATGGGTCATATATCTTAACAGAGGCTTTGTCTCATGGACATATGTCCTCCTATTTTGCTGTCATTCAACCCCACCCAATCCAAAAGTTTCCCCGTGGCAGTGACAGAGATTATTATATGGCACAGTAACTTTAGGAAAGCATGAATGTGGTTTTAGTTTGTTTCAATGCTCATTAGCAGCTGGAAACAAGCCATGTGACCTGTCAGCTCTCCCTGGACCACCAGCAAGTGCTCTGTAGACCACCGTACCTCTCAACCAACCAAGGCCCATGTATGGGATGTAACATCTGACAAAGAACCAAAATGAGGGGCGCAAAGCAGTGATTCATGTAGGAGACTTCGCATGCTGTGGGATTCCTCTGAGTGTAAAGGGCTGTTTCCACAGCCTCAGAGTCACACTTTTGTATTTTTGATGTAAATCCTTTTCAGTGATAGATGTGAGAGTGACAACAGATGTGTGCGGAACACAGAGAACGTTGAGAATGAAATGAGCATCATTCCTTGCACTGAGGGACACTCAAGAGGTCTGAAAACTGCCAGTGCTGCACCAGCATCCACAGTCTGGGACCAGCTCATCTCAGTTTTGAGTATCTGTTTTGGCAGCTTGTTCCATCCCCTGAACTGGACTTACAGTTAGAACATTTTTCTTAATATTCAACCTAAAGTTTCCCTGCCTCAAGTGCATTTAGCATTACAAAGCAGAACTGTCTCAAGCCTGCACCCAGAAATCTGGGAAAAATGAGCACTATCCCGAGCACCTCTAAGACACAGTACTTCCCCACTTGTAAGCCCGTGTCTGTGTATAACAAAAGAAGAACTCTGTGTACGCTTGAAAGGTTGTCCCTTTCATCAACAGAAGTTGGTCCAATAAAAGATATGACCTTGCCCAGTTTGTCCCTGTCAGTTAGATTCATAGATTCATAAATTCTAGGACTGGAAGGGACCTCGAGAGGTCATCGAGTCCAGTCCCCAGACCAAATACTGTCTAGACCATCCCTGATAGACATTTATCTAACCTACTCTTAAATATCTCCAGAGATGGAGATTCCACAACCTCCCTAGGCAATTTATTCCAGTGTTTAACCACCCTGACAGTTAGGAACTTTTTCCTAATGTCCAACCTAGACCTCCCTTGCTGCAGTTTAAGCCCATTGCTACTTGTCCTATCCTTAGGGTATGTCTACACTACAAAATTAGTTCGAATTTATAGAAGCCGGTTTTATAGAGATCGGTTGTATACAGCTGATTGTGTGTGTCCCCACATAAAATGCTCTAAGTGCTCTAGTCGGCGGACCGCGTCCACAGTACCGAGGCTAGCGTCGACTTCCGGAGCATTGCACTATGGGTAGCTATCCCACAGCTATCCCACAGTTCCCGCAGTCTCCGCCGCCCATTGGAATTCTGGGTTGAGATCCCAATGCCCGGATGATGCAAAACAGTGTTGCGGGAGGTTCTGGGTACATGTCGTCAGGCCCCTCCCCCTCCGTCACAGCAACGGCAGACAATAGATTCGCGCCTTTTTACCTGGGTTACCTGTGCAGACAACATACCACGGCAAGCATGGAGCCCGCTCAGCTCAGCTCAGCTCACCGTCACCATATGTCCTCTGGGGGCCGGCAGACGTGGTACTGCATTGCTACACAGCAGCAGCAGCTAACTGCCTTTTGGCGGTAGACGGTGCAGTAGACTGGTAGCCTTCATCGGCGATCTGGGTGCTGGCAGCTGTGGGGCTGGCAGCCGTAGGGCTGCATTGTACCAGCCCCTTGCCTTTTGGCAGTAGATGGTGTATTACGACTGGTAACTGTCCTATTACAAGTTGGATCATCGCACATTAGCAGAATCTTCCCTGAGCAGCAGATTGTGCAATAGGCCTGAAGACCATCATCATACACTAACTGCCAAGCGCCCAGTATTTGCTGCCAAGCACCCAGAAGATGCCGAGGGCTATCAGTCACGCTGCACCGTCGTCTTAAGATGTAAAAAATAGATTTGTTCTGTATTCATTTGCTTTCCCCTCCCTCCGTCAAATCAACAGCCTGCTAAACCCAGTGTTTTCAGTTTAATCTTTGGGGGGACCATTCTGTGTGACAGTTGTTTGTGTTTCTCTCTGATGCACAGCCACTGTTCTTGATTTTAATTCCCTGTACCTGTACACCATGTCGTCACTCAGCCTGCCCTCCCTCCTTCCCCTGGTCCGTCAGATACTAGTTTCGCGCCTTTTTTCAGACCAGGCGCCATAGCTAGCACTGGGATCATGGAGCCCGCTCAGATCACCGCGGCAATTATGAGCACTATGAACACCACGCGCATTGTCCTGGAGTATATGCAGAGCCAGGACATGCCAAGGCGAAACTCAGAGCAGCTGAGGAGGCGATTGCAGCGCGGCGAAGAGAGTGATGAGGAAATTGACATGGACATAGACCTCTCACAAGGCAGAGGCCCCAGCAATGTGGAAATCATGGTGTCACTGGGGCAGGTTCATGGCGTGGAACGCCGATTCTGGGCCTGGGAAACAAGCACAGACTGGTGGGACCGCATCGTGCTGCAGGTGTGGGACGATTCCCAGTGGCTGCGAAACTTTCGCATGCGTAAGGGCACTTTCATGGAACTTTGTGACTTGCTTTCCCCTGCCCTGAAACGCCAGAATACCAGGATGAGAGCAGCCCTCACAGTTGAGAAGCGAGTGGCGATAGCCCTGTGGAAGCTTGCAACGCCAGACAGCTACCGGTCAGTCGGGAATCAATTTGGAGTGGGCAAATCTACGGTGGGGGCTGCTGTGATCCAAGTTGCCAGGGCAATGAAAGACCTGGTGATATCAAGGGTAGTGACTCTGGGCAACGTGCAGGCAATAGTGGATGGTTTTACTGAAATGGGATTGCCAAACTGTGGTGGGGCCATAGACGGAACCCATATCCCTATCTTGGCACCGAAGCACCAAGCCACCGACTACATAAACCGCAAGGGGTACTTTTCAATGCTGCTGCAAGCCCTGGTGGATCACAAGGGACGTTTCACCAACATCAACGTGGGATGGCCGGGAAAGGTACATGATGCTCGTGTCTTCAGGAAATCTGGTCTGTTTCGAAAGCTGGAGGAAGGGACTTTCTTCCCGGACCAGAAAGTAACCGTTGGGGATGTTGAAATGCCTATCGTGATCCTTGGGGACCCAGCCTACCCCTTAATGCCATGGCTCATGAAGCCGTACACAGGCAGCCTGGACAGTAGTCAGGACCTGTTCAACTATAGTCTGAGCAAGTGCCGAATGGTGGTGGAATGTGCATTTGGACGTTTAAAAGTGCGCTGGCGCAGCTTACTGACTCGCTTAGACCTCAGCAAAAAGAATATCCCCATTGTTATTGCTGCTTGCTGTGCGCTCCACAATATCTGTGAGAGTAAGGGGGAGACATTTATGGCAGGGTGGGAGGTTGAGGCAACTCGCCTGGCCGCTGATTACGCGCAGCCAGACACCAGGGCGGTTAGAGGAGCACAGCAGGGCGCGGTGCGCATCAGAGAAGCTTTGAAAACGAGTTTTGTGACTGGCCAGGCTACTGTGTGAAACTTCTGTTTGTTTCTCCTTGATGAACCCTCCAACCCCCCCTCCCCCGACCCGGTTCACTCTACTTCCCTGTAAACCAACCACCCCACCCTCCCCTCCCCACTTCGAGCACCGCTTGCAGAGGCAATAAAGTCATTGTTTTTTCACATTCATGCATTCTTTATTAATTCCTCACAGAAGTAGGGGGATAATTGCCAAGGTAACCTGGGATAGGTGGGGGAAGAGGGATGGAAAAGGACACACTGGATTTTAAAACTTTAACTCTTATTGAAGACCAGCCTTCTGATGCTTGGGTGATCATCTGGGGTGGAGTGACTGGAGGCCGGAGGCCCCCCCACCGTGTTCTTGGGCGTCTGGATGAGGAGGCTATGGAACTTGGGGAGGAGGGCTGTTGGTTAAACAGGGGCTGTAGCGGCGGTCTCTGCTCCTGCTGCCTTTCCTGCAGCTCAACCATACGCTGGAGCATATCAGTTTGATGCTCCAGCAAACGGAGCATTGACTCTTGCTGTCTGTCTGCAAGCTGACGCCACCTATCATCTTCAGCCCGCCACTTGCTCTTTTCATTCCGCCATTCAGCCCGCCACCTCTCCTCTCATTCATATTGTGCTTTTCTCATGTCTGACATTGACTGCCTCCACACATTCTGCTGTGCTCTATCAGCGTGGGAGGACATCTGGAGCTCCGTGAACATATCGTCCCGCGTCCTCCGTTTTCTCTTTCTAATGTTCACTAGCCTCTGCGAAGGAGAAACATTTGCAGCTGGTGGAGGAGAAGGGAGAGGTGGTTAAAAAAGACACATTTTAGAGAACAATGGGCACACTCTTTCGTTACAAGGTCGCATTTTTCCTCTGCCTGCCGGTTTGGTATGAGAGATCACTCACGCAATGCCCCAGGCAACATATTTCGGCTTGCAGGCAGCCATGGTAAGCCACAGTCTTTTGGCTTTTTTACCTTCTTAACATGCGGGAAAGGTTTCAAACAGCAGCGCATTTCCCATATCAAGGATGAATTGGGTTGGCCATTTAAAATGGGTTTTCAATGTAAAAGGAGGGGCTGCGGTTTCCAGGTTAACATGCGGCACAAACCCAAGTAAACCACCCCCCCC